>NC_034190.2:75968405-76060905 GCF_002021735.2 Oncorhynchus kisutch | reverse complement strand
GCTGTCATCTTCCATCACACCCCCACCCCAACACACACCCCTCCTCTACCCCCCTCTGTCTGTCCGTGGTAGTTGTGCGGTAGCGCTGTCAGGCGAAGTGACTTGAATCTAATGGACCATTTAACCTAATGTTGTTAGTTTGCTCTGGCTTATTGGGTGTGCTTCACTTCTTCTAATTGTTGTTCCCTGTTCAATCTCATCTCACAGCCTTTCTCCATTGATTTAGATGTATTCTCTCAGTGTTTGGAGTTGGAAGTCCTGAATCATTTTTTCTGTCTCTATTCCCTTTGCCAGATATTGTTGATTTAAATATATTGTCTTTGTGCTTGGTGTCCTTGAATGGAAATGTATTTCTTTGGTTGCCAGATATTGTTGAATAGGTTCAGCATCAGTGAAGAATGGTGGGAGGTGGGAGGACAGGCTGATTTTAATGACTGGAATGGAATACATAGAAAATGATCCAACACGTGGTTTATAACTTGTTTGATTGATACAAAATAAATACAAAAATGAATGGAACGGTATTTATTTTAAAAAGAGAATTCCTTCCCCCTCTTTTTATCCCCCTATAATCTCCCCCTCTCCTCTCCCTCATGAAACAGGGTAGCCCTCTCTCTTTCTCACTCATCTCCCTCCTTTCCTCTTTTCCTTCACTTCCTCTCTCCATCCCTCTCTGCCTCTCTTTACCACCCTACAACTTTTCCCCTCTCCTTTCTCTCATTCTCTCTCCTCTTACGACATGCTTATTACCACAGAAGTAGCCTAGCCACTTGCGTTCAATTGAGTTGCTCCACCACTTTATCAAATTACAAATGTTGCAAAAGCAGCAGCTACTCTTCCTGGGGTCCAACACAAAAGCAGCAGCTACTCTTCCTGGGGTCCAACACAAAAGCAGCAGCTACTCTTCCTGGGGTCCAACACAAAACATGAAACATGACATAATGCAGAACATTAATAGACAAGAGCAGCTCAAGGACAGAACTACATCAATAAAAAAATCTATGTCATTACCTTAATGTGCTGTTTTCCTGCGAATTGTCTTTAAACTAGGAATGAACATGCTACTGGATGTGTGTGTGTGTGTGTTCCTGGCTCTATCTAGCCCTGACCACATGGTGCAGGGTCATTTTTCTCTTATTCTGACACAGGCCCCCGTCCCCCTCCCTCTCTTCTCCCCACCTCCTTCCCTTCTCCCCCTTCTTTTAGGGAAGACTGCAGGAGGGTGTGGACCTGAGCGAAAAAGAGAGAAAATAGAGAGAGAGGCTGAGAGCCAAAGGAAACCAGGAGTAAAAGGTAGAAGAAAAGGAAGAGAAACTCTGGCTGAACATCGGGCGTGACAACAGAGACAGAGAGAGAGTCACACGCTCGCTCGGCAGGAGTGTGTGCAGATTGCCCTCTGTGTGCGTTTCACGTGTGTGTTGAGCAGGTGGGACTTTGATGGGACGGTGAGCAATGCCTCACACTCAGCAACATCAGGTTGGCAGTATGGGGCGACGCCCCCCTCTCCTCCTCCACCCTATCCTCCTCCTCCCTCTCTTCTCTCTCCTCCTATCCCACGCCCCCCAGCTCAGCCAAGGAGCCATACACATACCTTCTAACTGTGAGTACATCATCTTCACCTTATTTACACATCAATGTATTGTATGTGTAATATAATATAATATATATTTAAGCAGTAAGGCCCGAGAGTTTGTGGTATATGGCCAACATAGGGAGGTTCTTAGACACGACGCATCGTGGAGTGCCTGGATACAGCCATTAGCCGTATCCATTTTCCTGTTACTTATTACCTCATGCTATTCGCATTAGCCTATGTTAGCTCAAACATCCCGTGGAAGGGACAACGATCCCAAAGAAGTTATTGGTTGCCCTCGAAAAGGACTCAAGTTAAAATCAGATGGCACAATCTTCTTGTTTTTTTATTTATGGATAGCCAGGGGCACACTCCAGCACTCAGTCATCATTTACAAACAAATAACTTATGTTTAGTGAGTCTGCCAGATCAGAGACAGTAGTGATGAGGTTCTGACTATGCTCAATATGTGATGATATTTAAACTAAATAGTTATAACATTTATTGAACAATTCCTTGAAAACGACACATAGTTGTCAATGGTTTTAGCAGAGCTGGGGTCTCCTTGCTCCCCAGCAGCCAAATCAAACCTATTGTGTTAAACCACGAAGACAGGGAGGGTCACTGAGTTTTTGGGGCATTCAATCTGTGTTTATGTGCATAGTGTGTCTAATTACTTTTTAATTGATTACCTCAACTCATTCATTAGTCATTCTATTGATCTGGTTTCCTTGGTGCAAATCAGATTCTGATTGGAAGGCCGGGGTAGTTCAACAGGGAATTGAGTTATACAACACAAGGAGTAGACAGACTGAGTTTGTGGGCCTGCGGGGAAATTGATTCTTATACTTCAAGGTTGCTGAGTTTTCTACAGCTTTGATTTAATAACAGAGTTAGAGGACTGTGTATGTGTTCCAAATGACACCCTATTCCCTTTATAGTACACTACTAGTACACTACTATATACTACACTACTATATAGTGTACTACAAGTACACTACTATATAGTACAGTACTATATAGTGCACTACAAGTACACTACTATATAGTACAGTACTATATACTACACTACTATATACTGCACTACAAGTACACTGATATATAGTACAGTACTATATAGTACACTACAAGTACACTACTATATAGTACAGTACAATATAGTGCACTACTAGTACACTACTATATAGTGACACACACACACACACACACAAAGCAGTAAAGCTCCTCCAAGAGAACTAAGGTGTCAGTAAGATATGAGGATGAAAATGAGGAGGAGGAAGAGAAGGAAGTGGAGGAGGAGGAGGAGAGGCAGGTTGAATAGTTGCAGCAGTAGGAGGAGGAGGAAGAGAAGGAAGAGGAGGAGGAGGAGGAGGAGGAGAGGCAGGATGAATAGTTGCAGCAGTAGGAGGAGGAGGAAGAGAAGGAAGAGGAGGAGGAGGAGAGGCAGGTTGAATAGTTGCAGCAGTAGGAGGAGGAGGAAGAGAAGGAAGAGGAGGAGGAGGAGGAGAGGCAGGTTGAATAGTTGCAGCAGTAGGAGGAGGAGGAAGAGGAGGAAGAGGAGGAGGAGGAGGAGAGGCAGGTTGAATAGTTGCAGCAGTAGGAGGAGGAGGCAGTGAAGGAAGAGGAGGAGAGGCAGGTTGAATAGTTGCAGCAGTAGGAGGAGGAGGAAGAGGAGGAGGAGGAGAGGCAGGTTGAATAGTTGCAGCAGTAGGAGGAGGAGGCAGTGAAGGAAGAGGAGGAGGAGGAGGAGGAGAGGCAGGATGAATAGTTGCAGCAGTAGGAGGAGGAGGAAGAGGAGGAGAGGAAGGTTGAATAGTTGCAGCAGTAGGAGGAGGAAGGAGAGAAGGAAGAGGAGGAGGAGGAGGAGGAGGAGGAGGAGGAGGAGGTGGAGGAGGAGAGGCAGGATGAATAGTTGCAGCAGTAGGAGGAGGAGGAAGAGAAGGAAGAGGAGGAGGAGGAGAGGAAGGTTGAATAGTTGCAGCAGTAGGAAGAGGAGGAAGAGAAAGAAGAG
The DNA here is from genome assembly GCF_002021735.2 of Oncorhynchus kisutch. Taxonomy (NCBI): domain Eukaryota; kingdom Metazoa; phylum Chordata; class Actinopteri; order Salmoniformes; family Salmonidae; genus Oncorhynchus; species Oncorhynchus kisutch. The sequence goes on along the minus strand of NC_034190.2, from coordinate 76,057,321 downwards.
GAAGAGGAGGAGAGGCAGGTTGAATAGTTGCAGCAGTAGGAGGAAGAGGAAGTGGAAGAGGTGGAGGACCAGATTCTGGCGATTGTAAAGGTCAAGGTGTCTACTGTTGAATTAACACGCCTCTCTAATGTCAATGAGAGTCACTGAGACAGTTACCTCAATCAATACACCACCACATCTGAATTCATCTCAGGGAGACCACGAGGGGGTAAAAATCATTGTTTATTGAAATAGGTAGAATACATATTTATAGCCCATTGGTGGTCATTGCTTCTCAATGAACAATGATCCCAACCAGAGACGGGGAATTTGTTGGGGAAATGAGGGCAAGTACCGATGTTGGCTACGGTGTAATGTCATTTCCTGCCAGACTGTCTTGACTGTAACATACTGCATTTCTTGTTCTGCCTTGCTCTCTTGCTGCTCTGCCTCTCTGGACTAACAGACCAAATAAATGAATGTAAGGGCTTTACTTCCTTTTGCTTTTAACCATGTTGATGTCTGTCTGTCTGTCTGTCTGTCTGTCTGTCTGTCTGTCTGTCTGTCTGTCTGTCTGTCTGTCTGTCTGTCTGTCTGTCTGTCTGTCTGTCTGTCTGTCTGTCTGTCTGTCTGTCTGTCTGTCTGTCTGTCAGTCAGTCAGTCAGTCAGTCAGTCAGTCTGTCTGTCTGTCTGTCAGTCAGTCAGTCTGTCTGTCTGTCTGTCTGTCTGTCTGTCTCCCTCCCTGTCCTTGACCTTTGCTCATTGGTCCCTCCGCCTCTCGATCCCTGTTTCTTCCTCTGTGTCTCTCTCTGTCTCCCTCCCTGTCCTTGACCTTTACTCATTGGTCCCTCCGCCTCCCGATCCCTCTGTCTCTCTCTGTCTCCCTCCCTGTCCTTGACCTTTACTCATTGGTCCCTCCGCCTCCTGATCCCTGTTTCTTCCTCTGTGTCTCTCTCTGTCTCTCCCTCCTACTTCCATCTCACCCTCTGCCTCTCTTTTCATCCCTCCTCTCTATCCTTCCCTCCATTTCTCCTTCCACCTCCCAATTTCTCCTCCCTTCATCTCCTGCCTTCCTTTGACCATTTACCTACCCATGTTACATAATGTAAATGTATCCTTGAGACTGGGTCTGTCTTTTTCATTCAGACTCAAATCAGAACCCAACCAACAAGTACGATTGACCTCTAGAGAATGTAGTTCACACTGGCAAAAATAATTGAAAAAAGACGACAATTTTCCAGCCCACATACTGAAAACATTGAACATGAAAAACCAACAGGCGTCATAAATAAGGTGCAAAGGAAGGGTATATTACTGGAAACTTACAAAGTTTACCAGCAAATTACCAGCATTTTTTTCTGTCAAGGATTTTATGTAATTTATCACAAGACATCTAGTGGCCCCTTTGGGTACTTCAGATTATCACAGGTGTCTGAAATGATCTCTGGTCCTCTGTGTGGCCTTATCACATGTAAACTATATGAAAGAAGATGATTTTAAAAATGACAAAGTTGTAAAACCTAAATATAATCCATCAACAAAAAATAAGAAATAAAGACATAAAAACCCTTGTCCAAACCTTTGACTGGTACTGTATATATTTTTACAAACTTGTATTTATTTTACTATGTTAATATGTTTTGTTGTCCTTGTTTTGGTGTCAAACTGGTGGCAGTTGTGAAAAAAGTCAATAGTTTGAAGAGTTGCCAAAATAATGGCAAGAACCATATGGTATATCCACTAGAAATACTATGTGAATACTATATATGACAAAAAAAATGTTTTAAGTTAAAGTATAAATTACCAAAGTCACGATAGATAACATACATTTCTGTTAACTACCAAAATTATAGAAGATTCCTTTAACTTTGGTAAATGACCTTTGCATCCCTAGCCATACAACATATGGCAATAGAGAATGTATAGAATATGGCTATTGTCTCAAATGGCTCCCTATATAATGCACCACCTTTGACCAGAGCCCTAAGGGAAAAGGGTGCCATTTTGGATAAAGTTACCATGTTCTTTATCCCTGAACCACGTCCTAGTATGTAGGGTTTATGAGTCGGATATGAGTGGGTGTTTAATGATCATAACAGTACATCATAATAGTAGAAAGAGGAATCACTCATCTTTTTCTACATTATCTCCTCTCATCCCCAAGGCCCTGTCTTTTCTACCACTCAGCTAATGTAATATATATATTAGCATTGATACACACCATCACTTTCCTCTGTTCTCAACCCATTCTCTCCCCGTCCCCATCTCTCCATTTCCGTCTATTCTCGTGGGGGACTTTAGTGATATGAATGAATACATTCCCCCATTATGTTTCAGGAAATGGAAATGACTGCTATCACTGAGTCCCTCTGTGAGCCAGCTCCTGTCAGTGGCAGTAGGACTGTCGATTCTAGTTGGTGGGCTATTAACCCCTGTGTGATTCAGAATATAGGTAGCACAGTTGAGCTGTAGGGTGGTGGGCTGTAGTTAGTAGGACTATGGGCTTTAGGACTGTGTGGGGTGGCAGGTAGCCTAGCGGTTAAGAGCATTTGAGCCAGTAACAAAAAGGTTTCTGGTTCGAATACCTGAGCCGATTAGGTGAAAAATGTATCGATGTGTGTGTGTGCTAACTTTGTGTCTCTCCCGTCCAGTTAAGAAACCCCCAGTGATCACCACCCAGCCTGAGTCCATCACTGTGTTCGGTGCTGAAGACATCCTCCTGACCTGCGAAGCATCAGGGAACCCTCCTCCCGAGTTAGTTACCTAACACCAAGACCTTAGAAAAAAACTGCAGTTAATATAAAGTGCAGTGTGTCCCAATTACCACACTTCACTGCTATAACTACAGTAGAACTGTGATCTGTTTTTCTTAACTGTTTTGTAAGGAACATGACATGTAGTTTTTCAAACATCTAGAAATGTTCCATTAGAATTACATGAGAGCACAGCTCCTCAGTCACAGGCTTGCATTCCAAATGACACACTAGTACCTTTAAAGTGCACTACTTTTCACATGGGCACTGGTAAAAAAAAAAGTGCACTTTGTAGGGAGTAGTGTGCTATTTGGGATGTATTCCCACTACTTATTGTAATGAACATGAGAGGAGACAGAGAGGTGGTTTCAAGTGCAGAAGGTCATACACAGGAGGAGGCAGGTAGCTGGGTCCAGGGGCAGGCAGAAGGTCATACACAGGAGGAGGCAGGTAGCTGGGTCCAGGGACAGGCAGAAGGTCATACACAGGAGGAGGCAGGTAGCTGGGTCCAGGGGCAGGCAGAAGGTCATACACAGGAGGAGGCAGGTAGCTGGGTCCAGGGGCAGGCAGAAGGTCATACACAGGAGGAGGCAGGTAGCTGGGTCCAGGGGCAGGCAGAAGGTCATACACAGGAGGAGGCAGGTAGCTGGGTCCAGGGGAAGGCAGAAGGTCATACACAGGAGGAGGCAGGTAGCTGGGTCCAGGGTCAGGAAGAAGATCATACACAGGAGGAGGCAGAAGGGCAACAGTACAGGCAGGGAAAAGGTTAGTAACGTAGTCCAGGCAATAGGTAGATAACATGAAATCCGATAACCGATAACGATAACATGAAATCCGGCGTCGTTAGTGAGACAGGCAATAACTATTATACATGGGAGGAGTAAATCACAGGAAACCCAGCTCTCATAAAGACATGTGTCACAAAACAAACAACACCTCACAGTGACGGGGTGCAAACAACTGAACTAAATAGTTTGTGATAATGACATACAGGTGTGTGAACGGGTGATTAGAATTCAGGTGATTGGGATCTGGAGAGTGAACTGTGTTCAGGGAATCTAGGTGTTTGAGAGTGGAAGCTGGAAAGTGGGCTGGAATGTGAGCTGCGTTCAGGGGATCTATGTGTCTTAGGGTGTAAGTTGGAAACAGACATTACACTTACTACAGCAAGGGAGACATGTAATTTTACACTCAAGGGACTGTGTCATTTTGTCTCTGCTTGTACTAGGTGGAACAAAAGCTCAATTTGTAGAGGAAGAGATATATATTGAAATGACAGTACAGAAGGCTCAGACTCATTCCTCTATTCAACTCAAACAGAGTTGATTGCAGGGTTAAGCTGTGTCTTTAACTCTCTGTCTCTGTGTCTTTAACTCTCTGTCTCTGTGTCTTTAACTCTCTGTCTCTGTGTCTTAACTCTCTGTCTCTGTGTCTTTAACTCTCTGTCTCTGTGTCTTTAACTCTCTGTCTCTGTGTCTTTAACTCTCTGTCTCTGTGTCTTTAACTCTCTGTCTCTGTGTCTTCACTCTCTGTCTCTGTGTCTTCACTCTCTGTCTCTGTGTCTTCACTCTCTGTCTCTGTGTCTTTAACTCTCTGTCTCTGTGTCTTCACTCTCTGTCTCTGTGTCTTCACTCTCTGTCTCTGTGTCTTTAACTCTCTGTCTCTGTGTCTTTAACTCTCTGTCTCTGTGTCTTTAACTCTCTGTCTCTGTGTCTTTAACTCTCTGTCTCTGTGTCTTTAACTCTCTGTCTCTGTGTCTTTAACTCTCTGTCTCTGTGTCTTTAACTCTCTGTCTCTGTGTCTTTAACTCTCTGTCTCTGTGTCTTCACTCTCTCTCTGCCTCTCTCTTTATTTCTCTCGCTCTCCCGCTCCCTCCCTCTCTCAGTTTCCGCTGGACTAAAGATGGGGAAGAATTTATCCCTGCCAATGACCCGGGCCTGTCGGTGTCTCCGGGTTCTGGAACCTTCATGAAAACCGGGGTGGTGTCAGGCCCCATGAGCCAATACAAGGGCAAATACAGCTGCTACGCTGAAAACGCATTAGGAACTGCTGTGTCTAACGAGGTCCAGCTCATCACTGAGAGTGAGTAAAGCAGAAACTCCAGCCCAACATTCCAATGACCACCAACTATGTTTTGTTCCAATATCCATACTAGTACAACAGCTACAGTGCATCCCCATTACATTGATTTTAGTATTACGCTAGTGTGGAGATTCGAACAGCTTGGAACTTGAACATTCTTCCTTTTTTGCACATTAGTAGATCTCTTGGCTTGTGTCTGCTGCTGACAATCAGTAGATGAATAATTGTGAAATCTCCCTCACAGAGAGACAAAGTAACACTGTGTGAGGGACAAGGTTAACCAAAACATTTCCATCACTTCTTTCAAAATCTTTCTAGATTTGAGAGGTTTTTAATGTCAAGGTGTGGAAATCTAGGTTGAGACATCATGCAGCTGCTGGTAAATGTCTTTGTGTCCTACATTTCATTTAGAATAGATATTATTTTAGCAAAGCTATTGGTTTCTTTATGGACAATAACATAACAATTTATAGTGCCATGATAAGAGCCCCTATGAAGCTGAGTGTGTTTTATAGAGCACTCTGTTGACAACACGTGTGCTACTGAGGTTTAACACGTATATCCTGCTTACCTTCACCTGAAACACACACTCACACACACACAAAAAGAAAACCAGCCCCGTCGCGGACACCGATATCTTGCTTCCAGACAAATTAAACAACTTCTTTGCTCGCTTTGAGGACAATACAGTGCCACTGAAACGGGCTCTCCTTCACTGCAGCCAACGTGAGTAAAACATTTAAACGTGTTAACCCTCGCAAGGCTGCCGGCCCAGATGGCATCCTCAGCCGCATCCTCAGAGCATGCGCAGACCAGCTGGCTTTGATATTCAATCAATCCTTATCCCAGTCTGCTGTTCCCACATGCTTCAAGAGGGCCACCATTGTTCCTGTTCCCAAGAAAGCTAAGGTAACTGAGCTAAACGACTACCGCCCCGTAGCACTCACTTCCATCATCAGGAAGTGCTTTGAGAGACTAGTCAAGGATCATATCACCTCCACCCTACCTGACACCCTAGACCCACTCCAATTTGATTACCGCCCCAATAGCTCCACAGACGACGCAATCGCAATCACACTGCACACTGCCCTATCCCATCTGGACAAGAGGAATACCTATGTAAGAATGCTGTTCATCGATTACAGCTCAGCATTTAACACCATAGTACCCTCCAAACTCATCATTAAGCTCAAGACCCCGGGTCTCGACCCCTCCTTGTGCAACTGGGTCCTGGACTTCCTGACGGGCCGCCCCCAGGTGGTGAGGGTAGGAAACATCTCCACCCCGCTGATCCCTAACACTGGGGCCCCACAAGGGTTCTCAGCCCTCTCCTGTACACCCTGTTCACCCATGACTGCGTGGCCACGCACGCCTCCAACTCAATCATCAAGTTTGCAGACGACACTACAGTGGTAGGCTTGATTATCAACAACGACGAGACAGCCTACAGGGAGGAGGTGGGGGCCCTCGGAGTGAAGTGTCAGGAAAATAACCTCACACTCAATATCAACAAAACAAAGGAGATGATCGTGGACTTCAGGAAACAGCAGAGGGAGCAGCCCCATTCCCACATCGACGGGACAGTAGTGGAGAAGGTGGAACGTTTTAAGTTCCTCGGCGTACACATCACAGACAAATTGAAATGGTCCATCCACACAGGCAGCGTGGTGAAGAAGGCGCAACAGCACCTCTTCAACCTCAGGAGTCTGAAGAAATTCGGCTTGTCACCAAAAACACTCACAAACCTTTACAGAAGCACAATCGAGAGCATCCTGTCGGGCTGTATCACCGCCTGGTACGGCAACTGCTCCGCCCACAACCGTAAAGCTCTCCAGAGGGTAGTGAGGTCTGCACAACGCATCACCGGGGGCAAAGTACCTGCCCTCCAGAACACCTACACCACCCGATGTCACAGGAAGGCCAAAAAGATCATCAAGGACAACAACCACCCGAGCCACTGCCTGTTCACCCCGCTATCATCCAGAAGGCGAGGTCAGTACAGCTTCTATCTCAAGGCCATCAGACTGTTAAACAGCCATCACTAACATTGAGTGGCTGCTGCCAACACACTGACTCATCTCTAGCCACTTTAATAATGAAAAATGGATGTAATAAATGTATCACTAGTCACTTTAAACAATGACACTTTATATAATGTTTACATACCCTACATTACGCATCTCATATGTATATACTGTACTCTATACCATCTACTGCATCTTGCCTATGCCGCACGGCCATCACTCATCCATATATTTATATGTACATATTCTTATTCATTCCTTTACACTTGTGTGTATAAGGTAGTTGTTGTGAAATTGTTAGATTACTTGTTAGATATTACTGCACGGTCGGAACTAGAAGCACAAGCATTTCGCTACACTTGCAATAACATCTGCTAACCATGTATATGTGACCAATAAAATTGGATTTGATTTGACTCTCTCACAAACACACATGCACGCACACACACACACTATTCTCACAAACACACAAACTCTCTTCTCACAAACACACACACACATCTACCTGTATCTCCGGCTCTCTCTCTCCAGAAACCTCCTTCTCAGTTCCCCTGACGACGAGGTCTAGTTGATATCGTGCAGCAACAGAACAGCAACATCTTTAGTTTGCTAGGTCTGCTGGGATTATTAACGATGAGAACAAGAGAGAAGAGAGCACACACACACACAGATTATGCGATGACTCACAAAGCATTCAGCATCCTACTTCTGGAGCATAACACTGTTTGCCTGTAAACAAGTGGTCTACTGCTTGCATTCTGAGTTGTGTTGAAAAGGCTTATATCATCAACACTTTGGCTAACGCAACAGGTATTTTGCATTGTAAGCCTTGTCACGGGCATGTATAACACTTATGTTGACATGGGTGTTATGAGTTGACATACATGCTATGAGATGACATTGTCACGCCCAGACCACAGTTTGCTTTGTATGTGTCTATGTTAGTTGCTTGTGTCAGCACAGTTCTTATTATAGCTTCACGGTCGTTATTCGTTTATTGTTTTGTATAGTTTGTTCAAGTCTTCTCTGTTCATTAAATTCACGATGAGCGTATACCACGCTGCATTTTGGTCCTCCGATCCTTCCAACTACTCCTCCTCAGACGAGGAGGACGACGATCATGACAGACATACGTGCTATGAGTTGACGTACGTGTTGAGTTGACGTACGTGTTATGAGTTGACATGGGTGTTATGAGTTGACATACGTGCTATGAGTTGACATACTTGTTATGAGTTGACATACTTGTTATGAGTTGACATGGTGTTATGAGTTGACATACTTGTTATGAGTTGACATGGTGTTATGAGTTGACATACTTGTTATGAGTGGACATGGTGTTATGAGTTGACATACGTGCTATGAGTTGGCATACTTGTTATAAGTTGACATGGTGTTATGCGTTGACATGGTGTTATGAGTTGACATGGTGTTATGAGTTGACATGGTGTTATGAGTTGACATACGTGCTATGAGTTGACATGGGTGTTATGAGTTGACATGGGTGTTATGATTTGACATGGGTGTTATGAGTTGACATACGTGCTATGAGTTGACATGGGTGTTATGAGTTGACATACTTGTTATGAGTTGACATGGTGTTATGAGTTGACAAGAAACTATTATATGGGGTAAACATGCTCATAACAAGTAATACATACTGCATGATTTATACACGCTCATAACAAGTAATACACACTGCATGATTTATACACGCTCATAACAAGTAATACATACTGCATGATTTATACACGCTCATAACAAGTAATACATACTGCATGATTTATACACGCTCATAACAAGTAATACATACTGCATGATTTATACACGCTCATAACAAGTAATACATACTGCATGATTTATACACGCTCATAACAAGTAATACATACTGCATGATTTATACACGCTCATAACAAGTAATACATACTGCATGATTTATACACGCTCATAAGAAGTAATACATACTGCATGATTTATAGACGCTCATAAGAAGTAATACATACTGCATGATTTATACACGCTCATAAGAAGTAATACATACTACATGATACCAGCCTAAAGAGTTAGTGACATCGCTCTGTCTCCCTTTCAGACACCCCTGCCCTGCAGAAAGAGCAGAAGGTGAAGAAGAAGGTGGAGGAAGGAGAGAGTGTGGTATTGAAATGTAACCCTCCCTTCAGCACTGTTCCTCCTGTCATCCACTGGATGGATGAGCGTGAGTATCTCTCTCTCTCTCTGTTTTACTCATCCTTTATCTGCATCTCCATCTCCTTTGACCATCTGACTTTTCATGGTGTGTTCTTTTTGCTGAATAAAACATAAATAAACTACAGGTATATTCTCCCTCCTACTCTCCCCTCCCCGCTACTTCTCTTCTCCCCCCCTCCCTCTCCTCCCCTCCAGGAATGAATCACATTGAGCTAAATGATCGTGTAACCCAGGGCCGGGACGGGAACCTATACTTCTCTCACGTCACCGTCGATGACACCCGTATTGACTACACCTGTAACGCCCAGTACCTCAGCGCTCGCACCATCCTCTCCAAGGAACCCATCACCCTGACTGTTACAACCTGTAAGTACACCGTCACTCACCATGGTAACACAGTACTATAACTGTTATGACCTATAATGCCCAGCACCTCAGCGCTCGCACCATCCTCTCCAAGGAACCCATCACCCTGACTGTTACAACCTGTAAGTACACCGTCACTCACCATGGTAACACAGTACTATAACTGTTATGACCTATAATGCCAAGCACCTCAGCGCTCGCACCATCCTCTCCAAGGAACCCATCATCCTCACCGTCACAACCTGTAAATACTAAACTAGACTGACCTCAGTAACCGTGGTAATACAATGTAGACTGACCTTGGTCACCATGGTAATGCAGTACGAGTCAATCACCCTGACCATTAGTCACCACTAATAATGTCAGTCACCATGGTAACATACGATAGCACCTGAAGGCCATTTGTTAGCTACAGTACCGGTTGTCTCAACCCCTCCCCACATGTTAGTTAAGAAGCCACTCTGATATTGATAAACAGAGAAACAGAGACACCGTAACCAAAGCCAAGGCCACCTGGGGGTATAGGAGCATGTCAGATATCTGTAGTGTTGCCTACAGTAGAGTGGCTAATGAACATAGATGACAAGAAAATAATGTTCTTCTTACTCACGTACATTTTCCCTGACACCCAAAAATACTCGTTACTGTCTGTCTCTCTGTCTGTCTCTCTCTCTCTCTCCCTCTCTCTCTCCCTCTCTCTCTCTCTCCCTCTCTCTCTCTCTCTCTCTCTCTCTCTCTCTCTCTCTCACCAGCTAACTCAGTGGTTCGGAACCGAAGGCCCCAGATGATGAGGCCCTCGGGGACCCACAGCACTTACCACGCCCTCCGGGGCCAGAGCCTGGAGCTAGAGTGCATCGTCCAGGGCCTGTAAGTCTAACTCTCTCTCTGTCTGTGCACAGGCATGGCTAGGTCAATCAAAGCGAGCCTTTTAGATGGTCCTCTTGACCTATCTTGCCTCTTTTTCGCTCCCTCTCCCCCTCTCCTTCTCTTTCTTCCTCTCTTTCCCTTCCTCCTCCACACCCCCCTTCCTTCCCCTCTCCATCCCTCCACTCCCCCTCTTGGCTCCACCATCCCACCCTCCCTCTTCGCACTCCCTCCCCCTCCAGCCCTACCCCTACAGTCCAGTGGGTGAGGAAGGACGGTCAGCTGTCCGAGTCCCGTACGTCCAGACATCTGTTTGACCGTCTGCTGCGCATCAGCAACATCTCAGATAGCGACGGGGGAGAGTACCAGTGTTCAGTCAACAACTCACAGGGCAAGGTCACACACACCTACACCGTCAGCGTCGAAGGTAAACAAGACAACACACACACTGTTTCCACTCTCGTTTCCAAGGTTACTGCTGTGGCTGTGTGTTGATGTGTTTTCCACTATGCCCTCATGCGTTACAGTACGTACATATGATCTTGTGTGTTGTGTGTCATACTGCTGTTGTCTGTTGATGTGTTTTCCACTATGCCCTCAAGCGTTACAGTACATATGATCTTGTGTGTTGTGTGTCATACTGCTGTTGTCTGTTGATGTGTTTTCCACTATGCCCTCATGCGTTACAGTACATATGATCTTGTGTGTTGTGTGTCATACTGCTGTTGTCTGTTGATGTGTTTTCCACTATGCCCTCATGCGTTACAGTACATATGATCCTGTGTGTTGTGTGTCATACTGCTGTTGTCTGTTGATGCTTTTCTATGTGATGTATAACATTATTGTGTTCTATTCTGTCTGTTGTGTTCTGTGCTGTCTGTTGTGTTCTATGCTGTCTGTTGTGTTCTGTGCTGTCTGTTGTGTTCTATGCTGTCGGTTGTGTTCTGTGCTGTCTGTTGTGTTCTGTGATGTCTGTTGTGTTCTATGCTGTATGTTGTGTTCTATTCTGTCTGTTGTGTTCTGTGCTGTTTGTTGTGTTCTATGCTGTCTGTTGTGTTCTGTGCTGTCTGTTGTGTTCTGTGCTGTCTGTTGTGTTCTATGCTGTCTGTTGTGTTCTATATTGTCTGTTGTGTTCTGTGCTGTCGGTTGTGTTCTATGCTGTCTGTTGTGTTCTGTGCTGTCGGTTGTGTTCTGTGCTGTCTGTTGTGTTCTGTGATGTCTGTTGTGTTCTATGCTGTATGTTGTGTTCTATTCTGTCTGTTGTGTTCTGTGCTGTTTGTTGTGTTCTATGCTGTCTGTTGTGTTCTGTGCTGTCTGTTGTGTTCTGTGCTGTCTGTTGTGTTCTATGCTGTCTGTTGTGTTCTATATTGTCTGTTGTGTTCTGTGCTGTCGGTTGTGTTCTATGCTGTCTGTTGTGTTCTGTGCTGTCGGTTGTGTTCTGTGCTGTCTGTTGTGTTCTGTGATGTCTGTTGTGTTCTATGCTGTCTGTTGTGTTCTATATTGTCTGTTGTGTTCTGTGCTGTCGGTTGTGTTCTATGCTGTCTGTTGTGTTCTGTGCTGTCGGTTGTGTTCTGTGCTGTCTGTTGTGTTCTATGCTGTCTGCTGTGTTCTATGCTGTCTGCTGTGTTCTATGCTGTCTGTTGTGTTCTGTGCTGTCGGTTGTGTTCTGTGATGTCTGTTGTGTTCTGTGCTGTCTGTTGTGTTCTATGCTGTCTGTTGTGTTCTGTGCTGTCGGTTGTGTTCTGTGATGTCTGTTGTGTTCTGTGCTGTCTGTTGTGTTCTATGCTGTCTGCTGTGTTATATGCTGTCTGTTGTGTTCTGTGCTGTCTGTTGTGTTCTATGCTGTCTGCTGTGTTCTATGCTGTCTGTTGTGTTCTATGCTGTCTGTTGTGTTCTATGCTGTCTGTTGTGTTCTGTGCTGTCGGTTGTGTTCTATGCTGTCTGTTGTGTTCTGTGCTGTCTGTTGTGTTCTGTGCTGTCAGTTGTGTTCTGTGCTGTCGGTTGTGTTCTATGCTGTCTGTTGTGTTCTGTGCTGTCTGTTGTGTTCTGTGCTGTCGGTTGTGTTCTATGCTGTCTGTTGTGTTCTATGCTGTCTGTTGTGTTCTGTGCTGTCTTTTGTGTTATGTGCTGTCTGTTGTGTTCTGTGCTGTCTGTTGTGTTCTATGCTGTCTGTTGTGTTCTGTGCTGTCTTTTGTGTTATGTGCTGTCTGTTGTGTTCTGTGCTGTCTGTTGTGTTCTGTGCTGTCTGTTGTGTTCTATGCTGTCTGCGGTGTTCTGTGCTGTCTGCTGTGTTCTGTGCTGTCTGTTGTGTTCTATGCTGTCTGTTTTGTTATATGCTGTCTATTGCTGTCTATGAGGTATGTTGCTGTCTAGCAGGTCTGTTGTTGTCTATGAGGTCTGTTGTTGTCTATGCTGTCTGTTTAACTAATTGCAAATTGATGGTTTGTGTTGTGTATCATAATGTTGTGTATAATGCTGTGCTGTTTGTTGTGCAGCGGCTCCATACTGGACCAAGGAGCCAGTAAGCCAGCTCTATGCCCCAGGAGAGACGGTGAGACTGGACTGTCAGGCTGATGGCATCCCGTCTCCTGCTGTCGCCTGGAGCATCAACGGAAAACCCATCACAGGTGTGGAATAACGCACGTTACTCTTACACATACAGTTGACCTATGCATTAACAAGGTTTAGCAACAAACTCAGCTTATTACACCTGCTAATGATGTGCTTAGGTCAAATTAGAATATTTTTGTCTTTCGGCTATTACCAACTCTAAAAATATAACTTCAAATGTCATTTTTCCTCATGACTCTGCCAGTCAGTATTGTGCTTTGGTAGGATGCTGTGATGACTTGCTCTAATGTGTGTGTGTGTCTCTCCCCAGGCAAAGACCCAACCCCTAGGCGTACTGTGAGAGATGGAACTCTGATTATGAGAGATGTGGTCTTCAGTGATACAGCAGTCTACCAGTGTCAGGCCCACAACAAACACGGAACCATCCTAGTCAATACCTACATCTTCGTCATCGGTGAGGGGGAGCTGTGTGTGTGTGTGTGTGTGTTGTGTGTCAACAACAAATATGTCACATTGATAAACCTGTACCTTGTATCCTGTTCCAGAACTGCCTCCTCAGATCCTGAATGCTGACGGACAGAAGTACAACTTCTCAGAGGGACAGAAGGCTATACTGCAGTGTCAGACCTTCGGCTCTCCCAGACCTAAAGTAACATGGTAAGACACACACCTGTATGAGTATATATTGTGTTCTATTCTAAGAAACTATCTTGTTTAATTAGATTCAGATAGTCTTCCATTAAGGAAGGAATGTGTCTTTATTGACGACCAGTCAGCCAAAATGCTGCCTTTAGGATGCTTAACGAGGGTCTGGGTTTCCCACCCTCTCTGGCTGTGTTTTCTGTATTTCCTATCCAGGGAGAGGAACAGCAGCGCTTCTCTACTGGCTGAGCCCAGGGTTAACCTGCTGACCAATGGAAACCTCCAGATCACCAACGTCTCCCACGGCGACGAGGGCCTGTACACCTGCTCCGTTAGCAATACCAACCTGTCAATCAACGCTGACCTGGATGTCATGAGTGAGTAGGCAATGAAACACACACACTCCTCAAACCCTGCCTGCAGCTGTCTCTGTAACCCTCCCCTCCCTCTTTACGCTCTCTCTCCTCATCTCTCTCTCTCCCACTCTCTCTCCTCATCTCTCTCTCTCCCACTCTCTCTCCCACTCTCTCTCCCCATCTTTCTCCCACTCTCTCTCCCCATCTTTCTCCCACTCTCTCTCCTCATCTCTCTCTCTCTCCCTATCTTCCTCCCACTCTCTCTCCTCATCTCTCTCTCCCCATCTCTCTCTCTCCCACTCTCTCTCCTCATCTCTCTCTCTCCTCATCTCTCTCTCTCCCACTCTCTCGCTCCTCATCTCTCTCCCACTCTCTCTCCCCATCTTTCTCCCACTCTCTCTCCTCATCTCTCTCCCACTCTCTCTCCTCATCTCTCTCTCTCCCCATCTTTCTCCCACTCTCTCTCCTCATCTCTCTCTCTCCCCATCTCTCTCCCACTCTCTCTCCTCATCTCTCTCTCTCCCACTCTCTCTCCTCATATCTCTCTCCCCCCATCTCTCTCTCTCAGACAGGACAGTGATCCTGTCTCCTCCTGGGTCTCTGCTTGTTCAGCCTGGTAAGACGGCCATCTTTACCTGCCTGGCACAGGTGGACCCCAAACTGACCCCTCCACACATTCAGTGGAAGAGGAGCGGACAGGAACTCTTTCAGTCATACGCCGAGGACAAGTAAGGACATATTTACTGTGTGTCTTTGTCCGAGAAGGCTGTGTGTGTGTAATGACGATGATCTCAATCACGATCGTGACCAAGAATACATTATTTCCAGGTACACATTTGAGGGCCCAGACCTGATTGTGGCCAATGTGCAGACAGAAGACGAGGGTGTTTACACCTGTGAGGTCATCACCAACCTGGACAGGGTTGAGGCCAGCGGGTCCATCATTATAGTCGGTATGGAAATATCTATTGTATTATTTTTAATTGTATTCTCTTCTATTCTATGAAGAAGACATTTTTTAAATAATTTTTTTAATTTAACCTTTGTTCGATGGGGCTAAGGTTCTTGAGGTTTTTCCACACTGATCTCGACAAACCATTTCTGTATGGACCTCGCTTTGTGCACGGCGGCATTGTCATGCTGAAACAGGAAAGGGCCTTCCCCAAAATGTTCCCACAAAGTTGGAAGCACAAAACTGTCTAGAATGTCATTGTATGCTGTTAAGATTTCCCTTCACTGGAACTAAGGGGCCTTGCCCAAACCATGAAATCCTCCCCCAAACATTACAGTTGGCACTATGCATTAGGGCAGGTAGCATTCTCCTGGCTTCCGCCAAACCCAGATTCGGCCAGATGGTGACGCATGATTCATCACTCCAATAGTGGCAAGCGTCCACACCACTCCAATGGCGGTGAGCTTCCACACCACTCCAATGGCGGTGAGCTTCCACACCACTCCAATGGCGGCAGGCGTCCACATCACTCCAATGGTGGCGAGCTTCCACACCACTCCAATGGCGGGGAGCTTCCACACCACTCCAATGGCGGTGAGCTTCCACACCACTCCAATGGCGGTGAGCTTCCACACCACTCCAATGGTGGTGAGCTTCCACACCACTCCAATGGCAGTGAGCATCCACACCACTCCAATGGCAGTGAGCTTCCACACCACTCCAATGGTGGCGAGCTTCCACACCACTCAAATGGCGGCGAGCTTTCACACCACTCCAATGGCGGTGAGCTTCCACACCACTCCAATGGCGGTGAGCTTTCACACCACTCCAATGGCGGTGAGCTTCCATACCACTCCAATGGCGGTGAGCTTTCACACCACTCCAATGGCGGTGAGCTTCCACACCACTCCAATGGCGGTGAACTTCCACACCACTCCAATGGAGGTGAACTTCCACACCACTCCAATGGCGGTGAGCTTCCACACCACTCCAATGGCGGTGAGCTTCCACACCACTCCAGCTGACACTTGTCATAGCACGTGGTGATTTTAGGCTTATGCGCGGCTGCTCGGCCATGAAAATCCATTTCATGAAGCTCCCGTTGCTTCAAGAGGCAGTTGCAACAGAGGATAGATGATTTTCATGTGCTACGCACTTCAGCACTCACCAGTCCCGTTCTGTGAGCTTGTGTGGCCTACCACTTAGCGGATAAGTCATTGTTGGTCCTAGATGTTTCCACTTCACAATAACAGCACTTACAGTTGACCGGGGCAGATCTAGCAGGGCAGACATTTTACGAACTTGTTGGAAAGGTGGCATCCTATGACAGTATCTCTTCAGTAAGGCCTTTCTACTGCCAATATTTTCTATGGAGATTGCATGGCTGTGTGTTCGACTTTACACACCTGTCATTTGAAAGGGTGTCCACATACTTTTGTGTATATTGTTTGCTTAGAAAAATGTAGAAATTATTAGTTTTGGAAAGGCAGTGCAGGTTTAGTGGAGAGGGAATCGATGGGACAGCCAAGGAGAAACCAAAACAAACAACAGGCCTTCTTCAACAGCCCACCGGAGCTGCTTCTCTGAATGGTCAGTCACTCCATTGGAGCTGCTTCTCTGAATGGTCAGTCACTCCATTGGAGCTGCTTCTCTGAATGGTCAGTCACTCCATTGGAGCTGCTTCTCTGAATGGTCAGTCACTCCATTGCCAGTAGCGTAACACCCACGTGAATAATAAAATAGAAGACATCAGAACTTTGAAATAACACATATGGAATCATGTATTAACCAAAAAAAGTGTTAAACAAATCTAAATATATTTGTGATTTTTTTTAAAGTAGCCACCCTTTGCCTTGATGACAGCTTTGCACACGCTTGGCATTCTCTCAACCAGCTTCATGAGGTAGTCACCTGGAATGCATTTCAGTTAACAGGTGTGCCTTGTTTAAAGTTAATTTGTCAATTGTCTTTCCTTAATGCGTTTGAGCCAATCAGCGACGACAGTTAAGTGTGTTCATAAATTCCCTCTGGAGTTCCAGAGTGCACCCCAGGCGTTCGTAAGTTCAGAGCGTTGGAGCGTACAGAGGGCCGAGGAGTAGGGTTCATCCGAGCGTTCTGACCTTACAATGGCAGTCAACCACCCACGCTATCTAAAGTTAGTTAGCTGGCTTGCTAGCTACTTGCAGATACAAATGAGAGAACACCTCACTCTGACCATTTTACTCGCCCTAGCAGAGCTGATTAGGCTGTGCAAGGCAGAAACCAAAAGGTGCACCGAGTGGGAGCCCCTGGACTGACTTTGGGAAACCCTGAATATGTTCTGTTAACGATGTCTTTAATATACCTCTCTGTGTTTCTCCCTCTTCCAGACCGTCCAGACCCCCCCACCCAGCTCCAGGTCTCTGACCCTAAGGACCGCAATGTCACCCTGAGTTGGACCGCAGGAGATGACCACAACAGCCCTGTCATAGGTAGTCTAACAACCAACACACTGACACTAGAATGAACACAACATCACCACAACCACCCTGCAGTAGGCTGACAACCAACACACTGACACTAGAATGACCACAACCACCCTGCAGTAGGCTGACAACCAACACACTGACACTAGAATGACCACAACCACCCTGCAGTAGGCTGACAACCAACACACTGACACTAGAATGACCACAACCACCCTGCAGTAGGCTGACAACCAACACACTGACACTAGAATGACCACAACCACCCTGCAGTAGGCTGACAACCAACACACTGACACTAGAATGACCACAACCACCCTGCAGTAGGCTGACAACCAACACACTGACACTAGAATGACCACAACCACCCTGCAGTAGACTCACAACCAAGTCATGGAGACATACCATGCACAGTTTGAGCTACTCCAGGAAGAGACGTTGCAGGCTAGCTCAATGCTGCACTCTCTTATTGAGTAATTCAAGTTGAAGGCCGACCGGGGGTACCGCTTCTCTGTGCGATTTTAAAATAATTAGTTCAAGGACATACATCTGGTACCACGATTGTAATTGATTTTATATTTATTTACACAAAGATTGACCACGAAGTGTGCCATTTTTCAATTCACTATAATGTGGTGCTAACAATGCCTGCAGTACTGCGGTCGGCCTTGAACCTCCGTGGCTTAAATGAGATGGGGCAGTCATTCTCCCCTGCTCTCAACACTGATCCCTGACCTCATTTCAAATGGTATTTGTTTTGTTTTAAATAGTCTACATGCTTTTGATTGAGCTTGCCTATCTGGCCCAATGGAACCAATCAAACAGCCCCAACAGTGCTAACTGCAAACCCTACCTATCTGTCACCTCAGGCAAGCTCAATCAAATGCTCAGAATTATTAGAACCCAGGTCTGATTGATACTACAGCCCTGTGAGGCTTTAAACTACAAACCCATAGCTGTCCTATCGTGTATCTCCCCTGGGAGAGTATTAGTTTCAGTGGAGAGGACCACAGCTGTCCAGGCCTGAGACAGAATAGACACTGCTTCCTGACTTTGATAACAACATCACTTTGAGTTACCAACCCCATACCATACAATCATTATATCATCATATCTCTCCTGAGAGCACGGAAGTCTGTTTTCTCATTACACATGGACTGAGTGATTTCTGCATTGTCATATATTACTTCATCTCTTCTGCTTAGTGGTTAAGTCATTGGACCATTGGACCCCTGCATTGTCACTGATTCTCTCTCTCTCTTTTCTCTCTCTTCTCTCCTCTTTTTCTCTCTCTTTCTTTTCTCTCTCTTTTCTCTTTCATTTCTCTCTCTCTTTTCTCTTTATTTTCTCTCTCTCTTTCTTTTCTCTCTCTCTCTTTTCTCTTTCTTTTCTCCTCTCTCTCTTCTCTCTCACTCTCTTTTCTCTCACGCTCTCTTTTCTCTTTTGTCTCTCTTTTGTCTTTTCTCTCGCTCTCTCTTTTCTCTCTCGCTCTCTTTTTTCTCTCTCGCTCTCTCTTTTCTCTCGCTCTCTCTTTTCTCTTTCTCTCTTTCCTCTCTCCTCTCTCTTTTTCTCTCTCCTCTCTTTTCTCTCTTTCTTTTCTCTCTCTCTTTTTCTCTCTCTCTCTCTCCAGTGTTTGTGGGTGGAGTTTGAAGATGGTGACTCTAAGGAGCGGGGTTGGGAGGAGCTGAAGAGAGTCAGTGGAACTCATGAGAGCGTGACCATTTCTCTGCAACCATACGTGTCCTACCGCTTCCGGGTCATCTCCATCAACAACATCGGGAAGAGTGACCCCAGCATGCCCTCTGACCTTCACAGCACCCCACCTCAAGGTTAGATATTATAATATATCAAAGTTAAATGTCAAGTAGAGATGAACCAGGCTAAATGTTCTAAATGATCCAATACATGGAACACATCTTTAATCATTTAATAAAGCTTCCAAGCTTTAATGGTTTAATCAAGCTTGAATTATTCCAACCCCTCCACAGCTCCAGACAATAACCCAGAGAATGTGAGGAGTGAGTCTACAGACCCAGACACCCTGGTCATCACATGGGAGGTGAGGCTTGTTAAATCAGTTATATCAGTTAAAGATATGTAACCCATTATTATTATTAGCTTTATTATTATTATCATTCATATTATTACTATCACTATCATTACTATTACTTTCATCATTATTGTTATCATTATTATCAATATTATTATCATTATTATTACTATTATTAATATCAATATTATTTTCATTATTACGATTACTATTATCATTACTATTGTTATCATTGTATGATCATTATTTATTATTATTATTACTATTATTATTATCATTATTACTATTATTATTGTCATTATTATTGTCATTATTATTATTATATAATTTATTATTATTATTGTTATTACCCTTACGATTATTGTCCCCTACCACCACACACTAGAACATTTTCTAAATGTTTTTGTTATTATTGTAGGAAGGGCTGATTGGCTCATATCCCTGTATGTCACTGTTACAGGAGATGGACAGGCGTGTGTTTAACGGCCCAGAGTTCCACTACAAGGTGTTCTGGAAAAGGGTGGTAGGTGACACAACCTGGTACTCTAATGTCTCCACTGAGCCACCGTACATCGTCACTGAAGTGGGCAACTTCTCCGCCTTTCAAATCAAAGTTCAGGCTGCCAATCAGAAAGGAGAGGGACCTGAGCTAGACCCTGTGACTGGTTACTCTGGAGAGGACAGTAAGATTTTGTTTTAGAATTCCCGCTTTCTGTAATGATCTCTCTCTCTCTGGCTACTGTGTTCTCTCCTCTCTTTCTGTAATGATCTCTCTCTCTCTGGCTACTGTGTTCTCTCCTCTCTTTCTGTAATGATCTCTCTCTCTCTGGCTACTGTGTTCTCTCCTCTCTTTCTGTAATGATCTCTCTCTCTCTGGCTACTGTGTTCTCTCCTCTCTTTCTGTAATGATCTCTCTCTCTCTCTGGCTACTGTGTTCTCTCCTCTCTTTCTGTAATGATCTCTCTCTCTCTCTGGCTACTGTGTTCTCTCCTCTCTTTCTGTAATGATCTCTCTCTCTCTGGCTACTGTGTTCTCTCCTCTCTTTCTGTAATGATCTCTCTCTCTCTGGCTACTGTGTTCTCTCCTCTCTTTCTGTAATGATCTCTCTCTCTCTGGCTACTGTGTTCTCTCCTCTCTTTCTGTAATGATCTCTCTCTCTCTCGCTACTGTGTTCTCTCCTCTCTTTCTGTAATGATCTCTCTCTCTCTGGCTACTGTGTTCTCTCCTCTCTTTCTGTAATGATCTCTCTCTCTCTCGCTACTGTGTTCTCTCCTCTCTTTCTGTAATGATCTCTCTCTCTCTGGCTACTGTGTTCTCTCCTCTCTTTCTGTAATGATCTCTCTCTCTGGCTACTGCGTTCTCTCCTCTCTTTCTGTAATGATCTCTCTCTCTCTCTGGCTACTGCGTTCTCTCCTCTCTTTCTGTAATGATCTCTCTCTCTCTCTGGCTACTGTGTTCTCTCCTCTCTTTCTGTAATGATCTCTCTCTCTCTCTCGCTACTGTGTTCTCTCCTCTCTTTCTGTAATGATCTCTCTCTCTCTGGCTACTGAATTCTCTCCTCTCTTTCTGTAATGATCTCTCTCTCTGGCTACTGCGTTCTCTCCTCTCTTTCTGTAATGATCTCTCTCTCTCTCTGGCTACTGCGTTCTCTCCTCTCTTTCTGTAATGATCTCTCTCTCTCTCTGGCTACTGTGTTCTCTCCTCTCTTTCTGTAATGATCTCTCTCTCTCTCTGGCTACTGCGTTCTCTCCTCTCTTTCTGTAATGATCTCTCTCTCTCTGGCTACTGTGTTCTCTCCTCTCTTTCTGTAATGATCTCTCTCTCTCTCTCGCTACTGTGTTCTCTCCTCTCTTTCTGTAATGATCTCTCTCTCTCTCTGGCTACTGTGTTCTCTCCTCTCTTTCTGTAATGATCTCTCTCTCTCTGGCTACTGTGTTCTCTCCTCTCTTTCTGTAATGATCTCTCTCTCTCTCTGGCTACTGTGTTCTCTCCTCTCTTTCTGTAATGATCTCTCTCTCTCTCTCTGGCTACTGCGTTCTCTCCTCTCTTTCTGTAATGATCTCTCTCTCTCTCTCTGGCTACTGCGTTCTCTCCTCTCTTTCTGTAATGATCTCTCTCTCTCTCTGGCTACTGCGTTCTCTCCTCTCTTTCTGTAATGATCTCTCTCTCTCTCTCTGGCTACTGCGTTCTCTCCTCTCTTTCTGTAATGATCTCTCTCTCTCTCTGGCTACTGTGTTCTCTCCTCTCTTTCTGTAATGAAGAATAAAGACATTTCAAATGTCATATTATGTATATATACAGAGGTGTCTAACCCTCTCCCCTGAACACTCCCTCTGTTTCTGTCTCTCCCTCACTCTCATTCCTGCTGTTCTCATTCTCTCCTCTTATTCTCCCTCTAATGATGACCAATTAGTCTATTGTGTTCACCGGTAAACAATACAATAATAAACACTCAAGTGATTATGATGCTGAGCAAGATAATGATTGTATCTTTCTCTCCCCTCTCTGCATCTCTCTCTCTTCCCCCCCAACCCCTTCCTCCAGTCCCCCTGAAGGCTCCTCAGAATGTGTCTATGGTGCTGCTCAACAGTTCAGCCATCAGGGTGACATGGGAACCAGTGAACGAAAAGACTGTCAGAGGACACCTGCTGGGATATAAGGTGACTTGCACCTTGTCCATGTTCAACTCCAGCTCTGGCACTGAAATAGCTTCTACTACAAGAGAGATACAATGACTGTCAATTTCCTGTCCCCTTTACTCCTCCCCCCCTCCCCTCTGTGTGTCATATCAACATCATAACCATGACATTATGGCCACATAGAGCTTTATAACTTCTTCCCTCCCAGATCCACCTGCTGAGGTTTGGCTCCAGGGGCCACCAACGGGGCTGCATACATTACACTGCATCATAAACATGACCTCACAGCTACATAGAGCTACATAGAGCATTATTACAGCTTATAACCTTCCTCCTCTGCCCTCTCTCCTCACCAGATCCACCTGCTGAGGTTTGGCTCCAGGGGCCACCAACGGGGCTGCATACATTACACTGCATCATAAACATGACCTCACAGCTACATAGAGCTACATAGAGCATTATTACAGCTTATAACCTTCCTCCTCTGCCCTCTCTCCTCACCAGATCCACCTGCTGAGGTTTGGCTCCAGGGGCCACCACCAAGGCCGTAGGGCTAGAGAGCCAGACACCAGTGTTGAGGTGGAGACAGGGCCCAAAGAGGAGAAGAGGGTCCTGGGGGGACTCAGACCCTATTCTCACTACACCCTCAATGTCACTGTGTTCAACAGCAAGGGAGAGGGCCCCCCCTCCAAGACCCTGTCCTTTGAAACTGACGAGGGAGGTGAGAGAAAGGGAAAAGCAGGGGGGGGGGGGGGGCAGTGTACACTGCAGTGGAAGGATACTCTAATCAAGCGTGCCTGTGTTCCTGTCAGCTCCTGGCCCCCCGATGTCCTTACGCCTGGACAGCCATACAGGCACAGAGATGACCCTACACTGGACACCTCCTGCCCAACCCAACGGAGTTCTCAAAGGATACCTGCTGCAGTACCAGAGTGGTTACCTTACTACACCTCTCCCCCTTAACTGGCTATCTTTAATTAGACGAGGGTAGTCTAGTAATCTAGTGATGTGCCCTTGAGCAAGGCACTTACTCCTAATTACTCCTTTAAATTACTCAAATGTAAATATGTGTGTTCAGCTGACTGTCATAGCAAGTCTACACGTCTTGTCTGTTTCTCTGTCTTGTAAAAGACAACAGTGCTACTTATTATCATATGGTATCACTGATCTATCTCTGTTGTTTCTCAGTGACATATCACTTCTAAAGATGGCTAGTGAATTATATATCAATCATATTCCATCAATCCATCAAGACAAACCTACATAACGTTATAGACTATTCCTCAACTATGTCAGAGACAAACCTACATAACGTTATAGACTATTCCTCAACTATGTCAGAGACAAACCTACATAACGTTATAGACTATTCCTCAACTATGTCAGAGACAAACCTACATAACGTTATAGACTATTCCTCAACTATGTCAGAGACAAACCTACATAACGTTATAGACTATTCCTCAAATTCTGTCAGAGACAAACCTACATAACGTTATAGACTATTCCTCAAATTCTGTCAGAGACAAACCTACATAACGTTATAGACTATTCCTCAAATTCTGTCAGAGACAAACCTACATAACGTTATAGACTATTCCTCAAATTCTGTCAGAGACAAACCTACATAACGTTATAGACTATTCCTCAAATTCTGTCAGAGACAAACCTACATAACGTTATAGACTATTCCTCAAATTCTGTCAGAGACAAACCTACATAACGTTATAGACTATTCCTCAAATTCTGTCAGAGACAAACCTACATAACGTTATAGACTATTCCTCAAATTCTGTCAGAGACAAACCTACATAACGTTATAGACTATTCCTCAAATTCTGTCAGAGACAAACCTACATAACGTTATAGACTATTCCTCAACTATGTCAGAGACAAACCTACATAACGTTATAGACTATTCCTCAAATTCTGTCAGAGACAAACCTACATAACGTTATAGACTATTCCTCAAATTCTGTCAGAGACAAACCTACATAACGTTATAGACTATTCCTCAACTATGTCAGAGACAAACCTACATAACGTTATAGACTATTCCTCAACTATGTCAGAGACAAACCTACATAACGTTATAGACTATTCCTCAACTATGTCAGAGACAAACCTACATAACGTTATAGACTATTCCTCAAATTCTGTCAGAGACAAACCTACATAACGTTATAGACTATTCCTCAAATTCTGTCAGAGACAAACCTACATAACGTTATAGACTATTCCTCAACTATGTCAGAGACAAACCTACATAACGTTATAGACTATTCCTCAAATTCTGTCAGAGACAAACCTACATAACGTTATAGACTATTCCTCAACTATGTCAGAGACAAACCTACATAACGTTATAGACTATTCCTCAAATTCTGTCAGAGACAAACCTACATAACGTTATAGACTATTCCTCAAATTCTGTCAGAGACAAACCTACATAACGTTATAGACTATTCCTCAAATTCTGTCAGAGACAAACCTACATAACGTTATAGACTATTCCTCAACTATGTCAGAGACAAACCTACATAACGTTATAGACTATTCCTCAAATTCTGTCAGAGACAAACGTTATTGAGTGTTCTAGTCGACCTTTCCTCTCTATGCCCCTATAGTCGTGAAGAGTGACGACAGCCCGATGCAGGTGGAGACCATAGACGACCACACTGATAGACAGACACACACACAAATAAACACACGCACACACACACACATACACACCCTAACCTTCCTGTCTGTCCTCTGTAGTCATAAAGAGTGACAGCTCGATGCAGGTGGAGACGATAGACGATCACAAGGTCACTCACCTGACCCTGAAGCAGTTGGACCCTCACAGCCGCTACCGCTTCTACCTGAGGGGGCGCACCTCGGCTGGGGACGGAGAGCCTATCACCAGGGAGGGAGCTACCACACTGGACGGAGGTAGTACTGCAGGAGATTTATATGAACACACAGAGAGGGTTAACACTAACAGGTTGATTGATTGACAGCCCATCACCAGGCACCACACTGGACGGAGGCAGTACTGCAGGAGGAGTATTTATAGAACACACAGAGAGGGTTAACACTAACAGGTTGATTGATTGACAGCCCATCACCAGGCACCACACTGGACGGAGGCAGTACTGCAGGAGGAGTATTTATAGAACACACAGAGAGGGTTAACACTAACAGGTTGATTGATTGACAGCCCATCACCAGGCACCACACTGGACGGAGGCAGTACTGCAGGAGGAGTATTTATAGAACACACAGAGAGGGTTAACACTAACAGGTTGATTGATTGACAGCCCATCACCAGGCACCACACTGGACGGAGGCAGGACTGCAGGACGATTAGAAGTAGAACAACGGTTTTGTCTACACAATGTGGAAATGTGTCTCCCGGTTTCATACACATAAAACCCAACATTAAAACATAGTGTTTACTGGTGGATGTATCATGCTGTGGTGACATTAGCGCATAAGTAATATTACTGAGTGGTTTAACACTAAAAGGGTGGAAGAGATTCTAACTTGGTGATTCTCATGAAAATGGCACACAATTGAAATAAACATTTTCCACCATAATTCTTCTTGGATCACTAAGATTAGAATCTGTATTGATCTATTTCATAATTATTGTTATGTTTATTGATGAAATATTATGCATTCTACTACAATTTCCACAACTAGCAATGTCAAATTCTCATTACCGCAACAGTTTCTGAAGTCCAAAAAAGTTATTAACAAATCTAATATTTTTTTAACATTGCTTACATAATGAAAAGGCCTGAGGTAAACATACAATGAAAACAAATATATTTCTTATTTAACTATAAACTTTTACTTTGTAATTTATCTCATTAATGCAACACACAACCTTTTCTGAATCTTGTTTTTTGTCAAAATGACTTATTATTTTCATGTACACATATTTGGATAAAGAACAAACACACCATCTGATTCGGCCAAAATGACTAAAGTAGACATTTATTTCTCCTAATATTTTCTAAATATTGGTGCTTATGACAATAATAAACAGGTTTTGGAGATGAGAATGTATGTTTTGATAATGAGTGTTGCAAAGTTTGCCATTGAAGAACTGTACTGAGCTCTACTAGAGATTCATTAACCCAATACATCATCAAACTGTCATCTGTTAATCGCAAAATTTGACTTGCATAATACTGAAATCACTGATCTTAATAAAATGGACTAAAATACCCCTCATCTTAATTATAAGTACTGTAATCAGGGGTGGAAGTGGAATTCATTTCTTTGCACATTTTTTTATTCTACAAAAATGACAGGGTAGCCTACTCTGCTGACACTGACAAAAAGATGTTGTCTGATCCATATAATCGTCCTACGAAAAGGGGCGACACATAGAATATGACGTCCATCTAACCTGGAGGAGGAAATTATTGTCCAAAAACAAACAAAAGTGGCATATACCAGGCGGTGTCAGAGGAAGGCCCCAAAAATTGTCAAAGACTCCAGTCACCAAAGTCATAGACTGTTCTCTCTGCTATCACATGGCAAGTGGTACCAGAGTGCCAAGTCTAGGACCAAGAGGCTTCTTAACAGCTTCTACCCCCCAAGCCATAAGTCTGCTGAACAATGAATCAAATGGCTACCCGGACTATTTGCATTGGCCACCCCTTTGTTTTTACATTGCTGCTACTCTCTGTTTATTATCTATGCATAGTCACTTTACCCCTACCTACATGTACAAATGACCTCGACTAACCTGTACCCCCACACATTGACTCAGTACCAGTATCCCCTGTATCGTGCCTCGTTATAGTCATTTTGCTGTGTTACTTAAAAAATGTTTTTTTAAATAACTTTATTTAGTAAATATTTTCTTAACACTATTTTCTTTAAACTGCATTGTTGGTTAAGGGCTTGTAAGTAAGCATTTCACAGTATTTTATTTTATTTTATTTGAAGACAGTTAATATGCACACTTACCGGGGATATGGCCGATGTAAGATAGGCTATTGTTCGCTCCTTTAAATTAAGAATGTTGATAACTAAAAGACAGATTGGAGTCTTTTCATTGTCAACTCTATACAGCAATAGCCATTTGCTTTCCAAACAGTTTTTCCATGATTGTATTTTTAAATATTGAGATATGCCTGGCTGGGTCTTTCTGCTTTTCACTCACAGTCGCAACTTAACAATCATCTACACTGAACAAAAATATAAACACAACATGTGTTTGAACTGAAAGAAAAAAATCAAAGAAAATGTTCCATCCTTACAAAAAGTTTATTTCTCTAAAATTTTGTTCACAAATTTGTTTACATCCCTGTTAGTGAGAAATGTCTCCATGGCCAAGATAATCCATCCACCTGACAGGTGTGGCTTATCAAGAAGCTGATTGAACAGCATGATCATTACACAGGTACACCTTGTGCTGGGGACAATAAAAGGCCACTTTAAAATGTGCAGTTTTGTCACACAACACAATGCGAGGGTGAGGAGTATTTGGGTCTGTAATAAAGCCCTTTTGTGGGGAAAAACCCATTCTGATTGGCTGGGCCTGGCTGCGAAGTGGGTGGGCCTATGCCCTCCAAAGCCCACCCATGGCTGCACCCCTGCCCAGTCATGTTAAATCCATATATTAGGGCCTAATTTATTTCAATTGACTGATTCCCTTATGAACTGTAACACAGTAAAATATTTTAAATTGTTGCATGTTGCGTTATTATTTTTGTTCAGTATATTCGGTATTTGCTGCGCACGCTGCCCTTCCAACTATAGGCAATGCGATTTAAAACAATCTAAGAAGCTCATGTTCCTCTGTGGCCAAATCATGCTTTCTGGTGTAGTAGCCTATTTTTTATTATTTTATTTTAGATTTCTGTATAGACAGGAATACGCTAATTAGGCTATATAATTTTGGCTATTTAATTCAATTTACTTTAGGGAAAGCTTAGCTTCTCCTAGCCTTATGGACGCGCTGCCTACAGTATGCATCACGCTGCCTACAGTATGCCTTTTAATGTGATGATGTTATGATGTTTTCATCCGATTGTCAATAACTTAACAAAGGCTGTTGGCTACACGCGCACTTTCGTTCACGTGCACTGTGCACACGCAATTTGATGAATGGAAACAGACATACCCGCTGCGTCATTACGCACGGGGCCCCTTGCGTAATGTACGGGGGCACGGGGCCCCAGTAGCGTAATGAAATGATGTGAACGTTGTGAGACCTACACTTGTACCCTGAATTGATAGATCCACTGTTGTCCACGCGCACCTCGGTCTCCGCCACACATCTCCGCCTTGTCTGCGAGCGTCTCTACGGAAGGCCAAGAGTTTCAATCCATAAATCTCGGCCACTCATCCCCGCCTTGACAAAGTGTAGGGTTCTTCTCAAACCACAACGCAATTTGAAGCGTATACCACAAAATATATCGCAAATTGTTCATGTTAATTAAATACTGGTGTATTGGCATATATATTGTGATCGGCTCACGTTTTACCGGTATGGCGTACCTCCACTATTTATTTTAACCTGACTGTAATTACGCGCAAGTATTTTCAAACGTGGATTTAAGTATAAACAAGTCACTATAAAAAAACGCATTTCTCCAAGGCCTTTACAGGCAATGTTGGTGTAATAATGACATGGATATGTGTGGTTCCAAGGTATTTTAGATGCATTTCAAAATTGAATGGGATCCTAAGGATACATTACATAACATGATATGCCTATAAAGTATTTAAATATGTGGGATATGGACCAAAACTGTCTTGGGATATCAGACGACAGTATAGGTAAGCGCTAAAACAGGTGCACCTGTCAAAATCTCCTCCTTTAAGTGGCAGGGTTGCTCTTTGCTGAAACACAAACTCCATATTGTAGCTTCAAGTAAATTAAATGTGTATTTCTTGACAACCCCTACTTAATCAAATAACTGATGTTTCACAAGAAAAAGCTATACAATAGGTGTAAGCAGTGGGCCTTGTGAATAATTAAAGTTACCAGCACATCCCCTGACTTTACATTACAATGAGCTTATTATCATTACATAAATTAAGGTTCTCATGACTGAAACAGACCGAAAAATGATGCGGAAATTAGAAACCTAAAAATGATGTGGAAATTAGAAATGTGTGTTTTGGTAATGAAAGGCCCTTCGCTCAATCTTCAGGTAATAGGAGACAGCCATTATGAGTCAGCAAACAATTGACCACATCACTAAAGCCCATTCATGCCTCCACGTTGGTAAGGTAATAATTCTCTAAGTTTTTCTCAATTTGAGTTTTTTAGTAATTTCGGCAATAAGAAGGTCAAGTGTCGTAAAGGGGTTGTTTTGAGAATAAGATCATCATTCTGAAGGCATATAGGTGAATAAATGAAATGAACTTGTGCTCATCTAAGGACTACTCCTCTAGATGATGTATCATGGCTGAATAAAACTTTGATTGGAATTTTTACAGCAATTTGAAAAAGTGTTATGTAATGAGAAACAAACACACTGTGTTTTTATGTAAGAAATATTATAGTTTAATGTAAACTTCAACTAGTATACCATTTGTATGATTTATGGACAAACAACAGCAACATATTTTGTGTTTTATTCAGTTAAGTTTGGTTTTTCTAAGGTAAAATTGTATCAAATGATCAGATAATTTAATCTGGATGCATTTTGGTCATGAGAATTTTGGGTGAAATCTGTACAAAATTATTGTAAAAATATCAAAGGTATTTCAAATAAAATACTGCACTATAAACTAGGCATCTTAGTCTTTAGAATGATAACTGATTGTTGCAGATGCATAATGTTTTTCTAACTCAATTTGCTACTGCCATGGTTACAACTGGTTCCATGAGAATCACCCGAACCCCTTCTCAACCCATTCCAGCTCCTCCGTCCAACATCAGCTTGTATGTAGGAGAGAAATCTGTTAACCTGAGCTGGGTGCCAGGCCAGAGACAGAGGAGTGTGAGCTTCCAGGTCCAGTACCTCAACAAGCAAGGTACGTATGAGCTTTGTGTGTGCATGTGGCCGTGCAGGTACAGTACCTCAACAAGAACATGCACTACCAGCTGACCAACAGTATACCTGTGGAAACACCAAACACACTTGTAACTGACTGGAAACGTGAAATTTAAACATAGTCGCTCTGGAGGAGACTGACATGTTTTTAAAATAAATCTGTAAATATAACTTCACTCCCCTGCCTGTAAGAACAAGAAGGAAAACTATATATTTTGTCTATTTCTATGTCTAAACAAATAAAGTGGTTATTTTGTCTTCAGACGGTGGGAAGTGGAAGCAGTCTGAGAAGCTGAACTCGTCTGCATCATTCTACCAGCTGAAAGGTCTGACCCCGGGGTCACAGTATCGCCTCAGATTCACCTTCAGCAACAACACCTTCTGGGAGACTGAGATCACCACAAAGGGAGCAGGTACCGGAGGCAGTAATATATATATATTCTGGGAGACTGAAACCGAGGGATTGGTAGGAATCCCAGGCTGTACACACACACCTAGACGCAGACACACACACACACACACACACACACACACACACACACACACACACACACATACAGACACGCACAGCAAAACAGCTTCTCCTTTGGGCCTCTCCTGCCTACATCTGACAGTGTACAGCAGCACTCTGCTATTGTTGGAAGTGCTTTGCTTTGAAATGTCCTACATGAAAGAGACTAGATGGCAAGACGTTCAGAGGCCAAATGAAGTGCTCCATTAGTAGTATTTGTTTGGAGAATTGGACTGTATTTCCTACATCCCTAGTGTAATGTATGTTAGGTTATGTCTGTGTGAGTGTGTGTATCGACTGAGCCACAGTGCGTGTGCGCTCCATACCCACCCTCTCTTCTTAATCTCTTCTCTTCCTTTCATCCTTCCTTTCATCCCCCTACGTCTCTCTACAATCCCTTGCTACGACCCTCTCTCCCTTTCACTCGACCTCTGTCCATTCCCATCTGTCTTCCCTCCCTCCCTCCCTCCCTCCCTCCCTCCCTCCCTCCCTCCCTCCCTCCCTCCCTCCCTCCCTCCCTCCCTCCCTCCCTCCCTCCCTCCCTCCCTCCCTCCCTCCCTCCCTCCCTCCCTCCCTCCCTCCCTCCCTCCCTCCCTCCCTCCCTCCCTATGTAGGGGTGATGGATATGCAGACAGGCTTTGCTACTCAGGGCTGGTTTATTGGGCTCGTGAGCGCCATCGTGCTGTTGCTGCTGGTGCTGCTCATCCTCTGCTTTATCAAGAGGGGCAAAGGGGGAAAGTATTCAGGTAGGTGTAAATATAACACCACCAGATACCAGACAAACCACGTCAGGTCTAACACACCACATATACTGTAGAATGTAGTTTCTAACACAACACATATACTGTAGAATATAGTTTCTAACAAACCACATATACTGTAGAATATAGTTTCTAACAAACCACATATACTGTAGAATATAGTTTCTAATAAACCACAACCACTTAATGCTGAGTGCCAAGCAAAGACGCATCAGGTCCCATTTTTACAGTCTTTGGGATGACTCGGCCGGGAATAAAACTTCCAATATCAGGGCGGACACTCCAACCACAAGTCCACCGAGTTGGGCCATACCATATTGTTTCTGAGAAACCCTATATGTCAGGGAGTTTCTGACAAATCACATGATATGTAGCAGACCAGGCAGCTCTAAAAAAGCACAACACATTCTCTATATTGTTGTGCTGCTAGTTCACTAACTGGCCAGCGTCTATGTCATTACCAAAACCTCAGCCAGCCACTAGCTTAGAAAGGACATTCTACTGATTAATGAACAGATACAGAAATTAAATTATCTCTCTTTCTCTCTCCCTGTCACGCTCTCTCTCTCTCTCTCTCTCTCTGTCGCTCTGTCTCTATCTCTCTCTCTCTGTCTCTCTCTCTCTCCCTCCCTGTCGCGCTCTCTCTTTCTGTTTCTCTTTCTGTCTCTCTCTCTTTCTGTCTCTCTCTCTTTCTCTCTCTCTCTTCTGTCTGTCTGTCTGTCTGTCTGTCTGTCTGTCTGTCTGTCTGTCTGTCTGTCTGTCTGTCTGTCTGTCTGTCTGTCTGTCTGGTCTGTCTGTCTGTCTGTCTGTCTGTCTGTCTGTCTGTCTGTCTGTCTGTCTGTCTGTCTGTCTGTCTGTCTGTCTGTCTGTCTGTCTGTCTGTCTGTCTGTCTGTCTGTCTGTCTGTCTGTCTGTCTCTCTCTCTCTCTCTCTCTCTCTCTCTCTCTCTCTCTCTCTCTCTCTCTCTCTCTCTCTCTCTCTCTCTCTCTCTCTCAGTCAAAGATAAGGAGGAGGGTCAGGTAGACTCTGAGGCGCGCCCTATGAAGGATGAAACATTCGGAGAGTACAGGTTGGCCTGTCTAATCAGACGATATACTGATTATTAGGCATTGATCATGTCTTAATATTCCTTCTAACCTGTAGATTATATAATTGTTGAATATTAGTTAAAAAGATAGTTTACCCAAGTTACAAAATGACATATTGGTTTCCTTACCTTGTAAGCAGTCTTTGGACAAGGTAAGACAGCGATCCATGGTTTGGCTTTGTTTACCTGGCTGCTGTCATGAAAATGCAAAAAAATAAATAATAATAATAAAAACAAACAATGCAAGTCAATACCCCGCAAATTAGCATGTTTTAAATGTCAACATGATCGCTTTGATTCCCTGTTTGAAAAGATATGTGTGTTTTTATCCCAGCGTCCTGTGTTCATTACTGTTCCTCTCTCCCATAATGCTTTCCCCTGCTTTGCCAGATCTCTTGAGAGGTATGCTGTAAGGTGCTCTACTCTGCATGCCTTTCCTGCAACTGACTCCAAATAGTCTATGTTTTTTCTAGAGGCTCCTCTCCCATTTATCCTCTTCTTTTCCCAGTATACCTAGCCAATACCCTTCCTATGGCTATGTGATACAATACAATGACTGACATTGGTATGTGAACCGCACAGGAGGTTGGTGGCTCCTTAATTGGGGAGGACGGGCTCGTGGTAATGGCTGGAGCGGAATCAGTAGAATGGTATCAAATACATCAAACACATGGTTTGATGTCATTCCATTTGCTCCATTATTATGAGCCGTCATCCCCTCAGCAGCCTCCACTGGTGAACCACCCACACATAGTAACACTCTCCCACCTACCAACCTCCTTTCATCTCCCTCTTTCTTTCTATACCTCTCTATCCGTCTTTCTCTACCCCCCCCCCCCCCTTTCTCCCCACAATTTCTCCCTCCATCCTGTAGTGACAACGAGGAGAAGCGGACAGCCAGCCAGCCGTCTCTGTGTGATGAGAGCAAACTGTGTATCAGTGACGACAACCTGGATGGCTATAACAACGGTAGCATTGCTGTCACCGAGGTGACCATGGAAGAATCCCTGGTCAGCCAGTACAGCCGACCCAGCGAAGCCACCCCGGACCCGGGCACACTGCAGGACAGCTCCCCCCTCAATCCCAACACCACCACCAATGGTCTGCCCAACTCGGTCGCCATTTTAGATTAGGCTAGTTAGTTAGAGGTGGCCGTTTTAGATAATCCCGTTGCCTTAGTAACTGTTTATCTGTTAGACCAAAATATCTCTGTCAACTACAGTACAACATGTCAACAATATAAACATGCCCACTGCCCACACACTCCTAGCTATCTCTAACACATCTATCTAGCTATCTACTTGACTGACTTTTCCATTGATAAAATCACTGACTATATGATCAATATACTACTGACCATTCAGAAGCATCTGTTATTCTACAATGTTATCTATCTAGACATATAAAGTATTATAGAAATGTACAACATGTTCATTATGAGTTCCAGTGCCTACTGGCCCTCAACACAGAGCACCAGATTACATCCTTACTCTAGTCCTCTCTCCTCCTCTACTCTACTCCACTCTTATCTACTCTACTCCTCTCTTATCTACTCTACTCCTCTTTTATCCACTCTGCTCCTCTCTTATCTAGTCCTCTCTTATCTACTCTATTCCTCTCTTATCTACTCTACTCCTCTCTAATCTACTCTACTCTACTCCTATCTACTCTATTCCTCTCTTATCTACTCTGCTCCATTCTTATCTACTCTACTCCACTCATCTACTCTACTCCACTCTTATCTACTCTACTATACTCCTCTTCTCCTCTCTACTCTTATCTACTCCTCTCTACTTCTAACTTATCTACTCTACTTTACTCATCTTCTCCTCTCTACTCTACTCCTCTCTACTCTAATCCACTCTACTCCTCTCCTCTTATCTACTCTACTCTACTCTACTCTACTCTACTCTACTCTACTCTACTCTACTCTACTCTACTCTACTCTAATCATCTTCTCTACTCTAATCTACACCTCTCTACTCTACTCCTCTTTTCTTTTCTACTCTACTCTACTCCTCTCTTCTAATCTACTCCTCTCTACTCTTCTCTATTCTAATCTACTCCTCTCTACTCTACTCTACTGTACTCTACTCTTCTCTATTCTAATCTACTCCTCTCTTCTCTACTTTACTCTACTCCTCTCTACTCTACTCTAATCTACTCCTCTCTTTTCTATTCTACTCCTCTCTACTCTACTCTACTCCTCTCTTCTCTACTCCTCTCTACTCTACTGTACTCTACACTTGCCTTTTCACCACAAGAGTGACTTCATTATTGGTATGATATTGTAATTTATATGTAGACCTCTAGCTTTCTGTATCTATTCTGTCTGTCTCTTTCTACGGTGTATTAAACTGTCAGCTGATAAATGTCATCTTTCCCATACCTCTTCATGTCATAGTATAGCATAACATAACACTATTACACGCTATAATGTGTGGTAGGGAGCAGTAGTTCTGTATATTTACAGTTAGCTTGTAGTAAAATACACAGATTCTCTCTATCTTTCTTTAATTCAAGCCATGAACAATGCATGCTGGCAATCCAAAACAGGCTTACCTGATCAGCAGATTGGGCTGAAAGGCATATGCGTAGATTGGTTGCTTTATGCATCTAATGTGTAGAATGTGTTCTTTGTAGGGCTGAGTAGAAATAATATTTACATGCCAAAAACTCTTTGTTTTGAATTATACAATGGTAAGAATGATGACAAGAAGCAGACAGAAACAAGCATTTAGAGAAGGAGAACAGAGGTATCTCTCTAGAGAGGAACGAGACCTAGAAAGATCACTTTTTTTTAAATGTCGCTCTGAATGTAAATACAACCCAAAATATTGTTATTTATCGATGAGTTTGTTTGATAAAAATGTGTGTTTTAAGTTTACTTTAAAGTTGACTTAAAAATACATTTCATTTGTGTTTTGTAACAACGAACCTATGAATGAATACTTGTTTTGAAGGTGATGACAGTGATTTGACTGTTAAAACAAATATTCAATAGTACATAAAAAATGTATCTTCACACCATTTCATGTTACAAACGCTCTAAAAGACAACTACAAACATACATTTTACATCACTACTAGTAGAAGTGCGCATGTGAGATTTGATTCTGGGTGTCGAGATGAATCAGTAGCTAATGTCATTTTAAAATATACAGTAGAATCAAAACCCACCTATTGAAAGCAGAGGTTAAAAAGTAGGCTAATGTTCCTCATGTACATCAATGTTTTGTTTCCTGACTTTAAAGTGTCCCTTTGCAGTCCAGTGAGTATCTGTTGAGAGTCTATGTACTGTGTCTGAAAATGCAATTTATTCCCTATGTAGTGCACTAATTATGGGACTAGGTTGCCATTTCATACACTTTTTGTGCTGAGGCAGTGTGATGATGAGGCAAGGAGGGATGCAGTGAGCTAGCTGGTGATGAAGCACCACAGGGAGCATATGCAATGTGCTGGCTCTGCTCTCACTGCTCACCCAGTCAATCTAGCCTACAGTCTATTCTGAGACAGACCCAGGTTCAAATAAGATTATTTTTATTTCAAAGAAGAGTTTGATTGGGCCTGCCTGGATCACCGGAGACCAAGGTTTGCACTTTTGGGACTACTCTATTTGTTCCATTGTTCCAGGCAATCTCAATCAAGCACAGCTTGAAGTATTTGAGAAAGGGTGAATACTATTTGAACCCAGGTCTGACTGCAAGCCAAACCGTTACTGTTCAGTGCATCCCCAGGGAGATGGGATAGAGAAAGTGGGATTGACTCTGGCTTGGCAGAAAGACAGTGGGTCTGAACGAGAGGTTTGAGTGAGCCCAGCTCCCTGTAGTTTGCTGTTACAGATACACTCAGGACAAAAACATTTATTTTCAGAAATCTATTTTCATATGGGAATGAGAAAATGAAGTAATATGCCAGTTATTCTATCACGACTATGGATTGCATCACAAATGGCTCCCTATATAGTGCACTACTTATGGCCAGAGCCCTTTGTGTTCAGATAAATAACCATATGCCCTGGCCAAAGGTGCACTATATGGGGAAATAGGGTGCCAATAGAGCTGCTAACCATCTGTGTTTATCATGGTGTGATTTCAGGACAAATGTTTGCTTTGAATGAGTGAACTACTGAACACACAGATACTCACTCTACTGCCTGCCAGCCAGCCTGCCTGCCTATATATCTATCTGGCTCTGCTTTGCTTCTTACGTTGTCAGTGAGGAGATCGTCTAAGCCAGACAGCGCTAGCGTTTGTTTTTTCCCCTCTGTTACTTTCCTTTCCTGTTTTTTATACAACATCAAAGCAAATAAACAAAGTGAATAAGAATTGCATATAGAGGAGAACGACAGCAACAACATATTTTAGGACATGACATTCATGGATTTATATTCGTGATGGAGGGAGGGGAGGGACACTATGTACACTATGTATTTCACTGCCTGAGGGGAGACAGAGTGCCTCTGTGTGCTTTGTTTGGGGTGCAACACTAGTAAAATGGTTTTGGGGGACTGGAAGGTACAGTAGTGAATTCACACCCTGGTCCCAGATCTGTTTGGGTTGTATAGCAAACTCCTATGGTTGTTATCATGCTAAAGTCGTAGGAGTTGGCAAGACAGTACAAACCGATCTGGGACTGGGCTAGTGTGCTCGTGCCATTGGTTGAGACTGAAGTGAAGTGGGTTGGGATAACTGTATGGAGGGGGTCTTGTACTGTATGTTATGGGCCCAATGACAATGTAACTATCTGCATTATGAATCAGCTACGTGTAACTAAATATGTGATTGATTAAATAAAAAGAACTTGGAACAATCTGAACCAAAAGAGGCATCATCGGGTTGTCATCATTTAAATTACTCTTAGCATTCATGTCTAAAGATGGTAACATGCATGTTTATCTTCAAAAGATATGCCAAATTAGATACTGACCACGACACATGAAACATAAAAGAACAGCTAGATAGTCATTTTATACATCAAATAAAGCTCCTGAGAGAATAAGTTGCAGAACACTTCAACATTTGACCTAGTGACTAAATCTTAAAAGACATGAAAACATGTAACGTGTGCCTATACCATAAACTTGATTTTATTGTTGTGTTGTGCCTATCATCTGAATCTGAGATCCCGTATTGTGCGGTGAGTCTGTGCTGGTGATCCCCCAGCGTGAGCTGCTGCTGAACTGGTTCTGGGCTGTGGGTCGGCTGGTGTACAGCTAAAACAGTCCCTCTTTTTATGTGAAAACTGGGACTTTCAATTGTTTCACCATGTACAGTATCTCTTTATACACTGCAAAAAAAAATAAAGGGAACACTAAAATAACACATCCTAGATCTGAATGAATGAAATATTCTTATTAAATACTTTTTTCTTTACATAGTTGAATGTGCTGACAACAAAATCACACAAAAATGATCAATGGAAATCAAATTTATCAACCCATGGAGGTCTGGATTTGGAGTCACACTCAAATTAAAGTGGAAAACCACACTACAGGCTGATCCAACTTTGATGTAATGTCCTTAAAACAAGTCAAAATGAGGCTCAGTAGTGTGTGTGGCCTCCACGTACCTGTATGACCTCCCTACAACGCCTGGGCATGCTCCTGATGAGGTGGCGGATGGTCTCCTGAGGGATCTCCTCCCAGACCTGGACTAAAGCATCCGCCATCTCCTGGACAGTCTGTGGTGCAATGGAGCGAGACATGATGTCCCAGATGTGCTCAATTGGATTCAGGTCTGGGGAACGGGCGGACCAGTCCATAGCATCAATGCCTTCCTCTTGCAGGAACTGCTGACACACTCCAGCCACATGAGGTCTAGCATTGTCTTGCATTAGGAGGAACCCAGGGCCAACCGCACCAGCATATGGTCTCACAAGGGGTCTGAGGAATTCATCTTGGTACCTAATGGCAGTCAGGCTACCTCTGGCGAGCACATGGAGGGCTGTGCGGCCCCCCAAAGAAATGCCACCCCACACCATGACTGACCCACCGCCAAACCGGTCATGCTGGAGGATGTTGCAGGCAGCAGAACATTCTCCACGGCGTCTCCAGACTCTGTCACGTCTGTCACATGTGCTCAATGTGAACCTGCTTTCATCTGTGAAGCGCACAGGGCGCCAGTGGCGAATTTGCCAATCTTGGTGTTCTCTGGCAAATGCCAAATGTCCTGCATGGTGTTGGGCTGTAAGCACAACCCCCACCTGTGGACGTCGGGCCCTCATACCACCCTCATGGAGTCTGTTTCTGACCGTTTGAGCAGACACATGCACATTTGTGGCCTGCTGGAGGTCATTTTGCAGGGCTCTGGCAGTGCTCCTCCTGCTCCTCCTTGCACAAAGGTGGAGGTAGCGGTCCTGCTGCTGGGTTGTTGCCCTCCTACGGCCTCCTCCACGTCTCCTGGTGTACTGACCTGTCTCCTGGTAGCGCCTCCATGCTCTGGACACTACGCTGACAGACGCAGCAAACCTTCTTGCCACAGCTCGCATTGATGTGCCATCCTGGATGAGCTGCACTACATGAACCACTTGTGTGGGTTGTAGACTCTGTCTCATGCTACTACTAGAGTGAAAGCACCGCCAGCATTCAAAAGTGACAAAAACATCAGCCAGGAAGCATAGGAACTGAGAAGTGGTCTGTGGTCACTACCTACAGAACCACTCCTTTATTGGGGGTGTCTTGCTAATTGCCTATAATTTCCACCTGTTGTCTATTCCATTTGCACAACAGCATGTGGAATTTATTGTCAGTCAGTGTTGCTTCCTAAGTGGACAGTTTGATTTCACAGAAGTGTGATTGACTTGGAGTTACATTGTGTTGTTTAAGTGTTCCCTTTATTTTTTTGAGCAGTGTACTTTGACAGTAACGTGTTTGTGTGTCTCTGTTGTGAATGGTTATGTGGCAAGATATCTCTCACCAAGTATCTGTAAAGAAAGAATGTAATGAGTGAAGTGTCTCAGTGTGGTTGTGTTCTATGATTATTATTTGTGCTGCTCTCTGGCCAGCCGTTTGTCATATCGGTCCATCTCAATCCTCTTCTACTTCTGTAGCGCCATTGCTTTCCTCCTCTTCATCCTCTCTGTTCTGCGCCGTGCGCTGGAAGTCCCAGGCAGCGGCTCTCTGCTTTTCAATCTCCCTTAGTCTCTAATATGTCATCTGGGAAAACAGGAGAAATATAAGAAAGGATGAAAATCCAAGGAGTGGTTCATGATGCGATTGCTTCTGTAGATGAATCAACAATGATGGTTGTTTTCTCTCTATGGTTGTGAGATAGACATCTTATTTCAATGATCACAACAACTGATTTTACTATATACAGTCGTGGCCAAAAGTTTTGAGAATGACACAAATATAAATTTTCTGCTGCCTCCAGAATGTTATGAAGAATGATCAGATGAATTGCAATTAATTGCAAAGTCCCTCTTTGCCATGTCAATGAACTGAATCCCCCAAAGACTTTTCCCACTGTATTTCAGTCCTGCCACAAAAGGACGAGCTGACATGTCAATGATTCTCTCGTTAACACAGGTGTGAGTGTTGACGAGGACAAGGCTGGAGATCACCCTGTCATGCCGATTGAGTTCGAATAACATACTGGAAGCGTCAAAAGGAGGGTGGTGCTTGGAATCATTGTTCTTCCTCTGTCAACCATGGTTACCTGCAAGAAAACACGTGCCGTCATCATTGCTTTGCACAAAAAGGGCTTCACAGGCAAAGATATTGCTGGCAGTAAGATTGCACCTAAATCAACCATTTATCGTATCATCAAGAACTTCAAGGAGAGCGGTTCAATTGTTGTGAAGAAGGCTTCATGGCGCCCAAGAAAGTCCAGCAAGCGCCAGGACCATTTCCTAAAGTTGATTCAGCTGCGGGATCGGGGCACCACCAGTACAGAGCTTGCTCAGGAATGGCAGCAGGCAGGTGTGAGTGCATCTGCATGCACAGTGAGGCGAAGACTTTTGGAGGATGGCCTGGTGTCAAGAAGGGCAGCAAAGAAGCCACTTCTCTCCAGGAAAAACATCAGGGACAGACTGATATACTGCAAAAGGTACAGGGATTGGACAGCTGAGGACTGGGGTAAAGTCATTTTCTCGGATGAATCCCCTTTCCGATTGTTTGGGGCATCCGGAAAAAAGCTTGTCCTGAGAAGACAAGGTGAGAGCTACCATCAGTCCTGTGTCATGCCAACAGTAAATC
The DNA here is from genome assembly GCF_002021735.2 of Oncorhynchus kisutch. Lineage (NCBI taxonomy): Eukaryota > Metazoa > Chordata > Actinopteri > Salmoniformes > Salmonidae > Oncorhynchus > Oncorhynchus kisutch. The sequence goes on along the minus strand of NC_034190.2, from coordinate 76,016,804 downwards.
ATCCTGAGACCATTGATGTGTGGGGTTGCTTCTCAGCCAAGGGAGTGGGCTCACTCACAATTTTGCCTAAGAACACAGCCATGAATAAAGAATGGTACCAACACATCCTCTGAGAGCAACTTCTCCCAACCATCCAGGAACAGTTTGGTGATGAACAATGCATTTTCCAGCATCAATCCACACACAATACCCCATAATGACAAAGCAAAAACAGGTTAAGACATTTTTACTAATTTATTAAAGAAATTGAAAAGCTATCACATTTACAGTCTTGGCCAAAAGTTTTGAGAATGACACAAATACAAATGTTCACAAAGTCTGCTGCCTCAGTTTATATGATGGCAATATGCATATACTCCAGAATGTTATGAAGAGTGATCAGATGAATTGCAATTGATTGCAAAGTCCCTCTTTGCCATGCAAATGAACTGAATCCCCAAAAAACAAGACAAGGTGAGCGCTACCATCAGTCCGCTGTCATGCCTACAGTAAAGCATCCTGAAACCATTCATGTGTGGGGTTGCTTCTCAGCCAAGGGTGTGGGCTCACTCACAATTTTGCCTAAGAACACAGCCCTGAATAAAGAATGGTACCAACACATCCTCCGAGAGCAACTTTTCCCAACCATCCAGGAACAGTTTGGTGACGAACAATGCCTTTTCCAGCATGATGGAGAACCTTGCCATAAGACAAAAGTGATAACTAAGTGGCTCGGGGAGCAAAACATCGATATTTTGGGTCCATGGCCAGGATACTCCCCAGACCTTAATCCCATTGAGAACTTGTGGTCAGTTCTCAAGAGGAGGGTGGACAAACAAAAACTCACAAATTCTGACAAACTCCAATTATTAATTATGCGAGAATGGGCTGCCATCAGTCAGGATGTGGCCCAGAAGTTAATTGACAGCATGCCAGAGTGGATTGCAGAGGTCTTGAAATAGAAGGATCAACACTGCAAATACTGACTCTGCATCAACTTCATGTAGTTGTCAATAAAAGCCTTTGACACTTATGCAATTCTTGTAATTATACTTCAGTATTCCATGGTAACATCTGACACAAATATCTAAAGACACTGAAACAGCAAACTTTGTGGAAATTAATATTTGTGTCATTCTCAAAACTTTTGGCCATGACTGTAGAGTTGAAGTCAGAAGTTTACATACACCGTAGCCAAATACATTTAAACACAGTTTTTCCACAATTCCTGACATTTAATCCTAGTAACAATTTCCTGTCTTAGGTCAGTTAGGATCACCACTTTATTTTAAGAATGTGAAATAATAGTAGAGAGATGTATTTATTTCAGTTTTTATTTCTTTCATCACATTCCCAGTGGGTCAGAAGTTTACATACACTCAATTAGTATTTGGTAGCATTGCCTTTAAATTGTTTAACTTGGATCAAACATTTCGGGTAGCCTTCCACAAGCTTCTCACAATAAGTTGGGTGAATTTTGGCCCATTCCTCCTGACAGAGCTGGTGTAACTGAGTCAGGTTTGTAGGCCTCCTTGCTCGCACACAATATTTCAGTTCTACCCACAAATGTTCTATGGGATTGAGATCAGGGCTTTGTGATGGCCACTACAATATCTTGACATTATTGTCCTTAAGCCATTTTGCCACAACTTTGGAAGTATGCTTGGGGTCATTGTCCATTTGGAAGACCCTTATGCGACCAAGCTTTAACTTCCTGACTGATGTCTTGAGATGTTGCTTCAATATATCCACATAATGGTCCAGCCTCATGATGCCATCTATTTTGTGAAGTGCACCAGTCCCTCCTGCAGCAAAGCACCCCCACAACATGATGTTGCCACCCCTGTGCTTCACGGTTGGGATGGTGTTCTTCGGCTTGCAAGCCTTTCTCCTCCAAACATAACAATGGTCATTATGGCCAAACAGTTCTATTTTTGTTTCATCAGACCAGAAGACAGTTCTCCAAAAAGTACCATCTTTGTCCCCATGTGCAGTTGAAAACCAAAGTCTGGCTTTTTTTATGGTGGTTTTGGAGCAACCTTTCAGGTTATGTCGATATAGGACTTGTTTTACTGTGGATATAGATACTTTTGTACCTCTTTCCTCCAGCATATTCACAAGGTCATTTGCAGTTGTTCTGGGATTGATTTGCACTTTTCACACCAAAGTACATTCAACTCTAGGAGACAGAATGCGTCTCCTTCCTGAGTGGTATGACGGCTGCGTGGTCCCACGGTGTTTATATTGTTTGTGCAGATGAACGTGGTACCTTCAGGCTTTGTACCTTCAGGCTTTTGGATATTGCTCCCAAGGATGAACCAGACTTGTGGAGATCTACAATAGTTTTTCTGAGGTGTTGGCTGATTTATCTTGATTTTCCCATGAGGCACTGAGTTTGAAGGTAGGCCTTGAAATACATCCGCAGGTACACCTCCAATTGACTCAAATCATGTCAATTAGCCGATCAGAAGCTTCTAAAGCCATGACATCATTTTTGCGAATTTTCCAAGCTGTTTAAAGGCACAGTCAACTTAGTGTATGTAAACTTCTGACCCACTGGAATTGTGATACAGTGAATTTTAAGTGAAATAATCTGTCTGTAAACAATTGTTGGAAAAATTACTTGTGTCATACACAAAGTAGATGCCCTAACCGACTTGCCAAAACTATAGTTTGTTCACACGAAATTTGTGGAGTGGTTGAAAAACGAGTTTTAATGACTCCAACCGAAGTGTATGTAAACTTCCGACATCAACTGTAGAGAGAGATATATATATATATATATATATATATATATACACACACATACATATATATATATATCCTTGAATAAGTAGGTGTGAGTACTTTCTCCTACTGAATGAGTACCTACTGATTCAAGGGTTTTTCTTTATTTGTACTATTTTCTACATAATAGTGAAGACATCAAAACTATTAAATAACACATATGGAATCATGTAACCAAAGAAGTGCTAAACAAATCAAAATATATTTTATATTTGAGATTCTTCAAAGTAGCCACCAATTTCCTTGGTGACAGCTTTGCACAGTCTTGGAATTTTCTCAACCAGCCAGGTTAACATGTTCTCTTCTCCCTTACTATTCGGGGTAATGTGTAGTCTGACTTTAGATTTGTCATTACGAACTATTTTTACCTTGAGGAAGGGTCAGCAATTAGCCTCGTAGCCGGACAGACCCGCTATGATACTTTACTTCAGTGAAACAGAATGTCAGCTCACAAGATTAGGGTGGTTGAACCTCCTAAGTCAAGAGACTACCTGCTAAAATGGCTCTGGAGATATCTGTCTGAACCACAATGTCTGTGTCTGTAGTGCAGCGAAGCTACTATGCATAATGGGTAATTAACAGAAACCACATAATTGACATGAAAAAACAGTGTGAACATAAGCATTTATAATGATGCTTCCCACTGGGATGAATCTATTCATACCAAGTCAGTCAGGCAAACGAGATGAGGGGAAAAGCTTTGATAAAAGGACACTCACTCTGCCCACGCATAATGTGTGTGTGTGTGTGTGTGTGTTGTCACGTCTAATGTGCTCGTTATCTCTCCTGAGTGAGTGTGTACGCATCATTTAATTTCTTCAATTTGTTTTGTAATTAAAATTTAATAAAAACCTGTGAGTACTCACAATGTCACAGCTCACAGTCTCACCAGACTGGCTTCCTGATCTGCATCCTTGGCTGGTGTGTGTGTGTTAGAGTGTATGTGTGTGTTTTTGTGGTGTGTGTTTGCGCGTGTGTGTGTTTTTGTGGTGTGTGTTTGCGCGTGTGTAAGTAGAAAAAACATGTTGACTCCCCCTACTTGTAGAGAAACACCAACGCCATCCTCCTCTCTTTCATGTTGCCAAAACTGTCTATCACTCTGTGATACAGTACACGCTTTTAATTTTGTTGTCCTAGGCTACCTGGCTAAAATGCTTACTCACTAGCCTAATTTCCTTTCATGGGCAACGATTAGCCAGTCTACTACATCTAGCTACATGTTGAACTTCCAGCCTCTCAGGCCAGGTGCACAATGTATGAATATATGGTTGGATCAGAATCACTGTTATAATCATTGGCCAGTACGGAGAATTAAGTAAAACCACATCTCCATACAATTAGCTAGCTAGCCACCAGAGGACAACACAACGAGATGCAACAATTACAATTTTTTTGTCAATAATGACATTTGGCTTGATGTGATGTGATTGGTGTGAAGCCAAATCCAAACTGGCTTCCCTTTAAACTTTTTTTTGTGCGCCAGGACCATTCACAGTGGAGTTCACTCAGTTTAGCTCAATGCTGATTGGCTATTATTATTTATTTTTAAATGATCAAGGGAGGCCAAATGCTCTCTGGCTTTGCTTGCATTCAATGCTACGGGGGCAACAATGTCAAACTCTTTCTGACCAGACATGATCAGGTAGACACATACTGAGACAGAGGGGCGCTATTTCGTTTGCTTGGATGCTTTCTCCGGTCAGATACACTACATGGCCAAAAGTATGTGGATACCTGCTCATCGAACATCTCATTCCAAAATCATGGGCATTAATATGGAATTGGTCCCCCCTTTGCTGCTATAACAGCATCCACTCTTCTGAGAAGGCTTTCCACTAGATGTTGGAACATTGCTGCAGGGACTTGCTTCCATTCAGCCACTGATGTTGGGCGATTAGGCCTCGCTCACAGTCGGCGTTCCAATTCATCCCAAAGGTGTTCGATAGGGTTGAGGTCAGGGCTCTGTGCAGGCCAGTTAAGTTCTTCCGCAAAGATCAGAATTGCGCATGGTGATCTTAGGCTTGCGTGCGGCTGCTTGGCCATGGAAACTCATTTCATGAAACTCCCGATGAACATTTGCGGCTGAGCCATTGTTGCTACTCACAATAACAGCATTTACCGTTGATTGGGGCAGCTCTAGCAGGGCAGAAATTTTACAAACTGACTTGTTGGAAAGGTGGCATCCTATGACAGTGCCACATTGAAAGTCACTGAGCTCTTTAGTACAGGCCATTCTACTGCCAATATTTGTCTATGGAGATTGTATGTTCAATTTTATTCACCTGGCATCAAAGGGTGTGGCTGAAATAGCCAAATTCATTAACTTGGAGGGGTGTCCATATCCTTTTGGCCGTGTACTGTACATTTATCCTCTTGTGAATTTAAGAAAATGTGTTTGTATTTTTCTTTTTTTCTTGGTCAAGCCTGGCTTCCCTTGGCATCCATGAATACACCCCACTGTCTGTCTATATCTTGCCCTCTGTTGCTTACAGAAGGCCTTCTCTCATTGACCCTCCATCTCCTCCAGTTCTCTTCTCTCCAATGCTTGAAGATCCGAGCCTGGAGCGCAGCCTCCGCGGCCAGTCGGCGTTCCACTGCCACATTGGAAAGGTTGTCCACCTGCAAATCAACTTTATACATTCTCCCTATAGTTTTGAACGGGGCTGTAGTTGGCTGAAAAGTTCAACAAAACAGATATTTGGTTGCTTTGGCATTTAAACCTTCTAAAATGATTGCGGTCTGAAATCAATTTCACTGTAATAATTTAATCAGTCAGTGTACTGACATTCGAAATAAACATTAACGCTTGAAGTTTATTATGGCATTTTGATAAATCGTAGCAGTAAGATCTCGCGAGAAGTCGTTCCCTTACGCGCGCTCAGTGGTCTCCAATCCTGCTGGAGGACTGGAAAATGGCGCATTGTTGTTGCAAGCTAATCGCGTTAGTTAGCCTGGCACACCGATCGATAATGTAACTTTTGATTATTTTTAACAAATATTTACAATTTGCGTGCATGGTACGAGTTCAATCGCTAGCTAGCATTAGCTGCTATCACAACAACACATATTCTTTGTTTTCGCACAAGCGATCTGATCATAATGGGTTATTTGAAGCTAATAGAGATCGAAAACTTCAAATCTTACAAGGGCCGACAAATCATCGGCCCCTTTCACAAATTCACTGCGATTATTGGGCCCAATGGATCCGGTAAGTTATGGTCAATATTGCAAGTATTCTATCTAGCTAATGCTTATTTTAGCGTTACTGCACTGCTGGTAACGTTACTAGTTTAGCCGGGTTGACTATTTGCTACATTTGTTTCAAGCTGCAATGCTTCAATACTGTGTTGACAATGACAGCAATGTACATGCATATGAACCGTTGCATTTTAATTCATATTTTGCCACGCCTCCATAATGTTTAGCTGGGTAGCTATCAATGGCCAACTTCGTTTTGCATGGCCAGGTGCGCTGGTAGATGGAGAGTTCTTGACCAATGAAATGGTGTAAATGTGTAAACACTGCCCACCCAGTGCACCGGGACATGCAAAACGAACTCGCCCTACACATTTCCTTCCCTGACATTCACCCAGTCAGTAGGAACAATAAAATGAGATCTCACATGCATAAACATTAGAGCAGCACTTTTATTATGTAGTCTTAACCAAGCCAGCTAGTTACGTCCTTTTCCAAATCAACCATATTTGCAAGACTTCAATAGATCATTCACTGACTCCATTCATATTCTCTACCTCCCAGGCAAGTCCAACCTCATGGACGCCATCAGCTTTGTGCTGGCTGAGAAGACCAGTAACCTGCGTGTGAAGACTCTGAAGGACCTGATCCACGGAGCTCCCGTGGGGAAACCAGCAGCCAACAGAGCTTTTGTGAGCATGGTGTACCATGAGGACAGTGGAGAAGAGCGCACCTTCACCAGAATCATCATTGGTAAGCCACGGCGTTCCCCACTGACTTTCTAAACACAGATCCATTGGTAGAGAGAAACTGTTTGGTTAACGACACCTAACTCAGTTTCGTCTGGTCCTCTTTGAAGATGTTTATATATCTGATGGTGCAAACAAGGTTGATATGCACCCCCCCCCCCCAAAAAAAATACTGTAGATAAAAGTAAGGATCTGCGTCATTCTTCATAACAACCATCTTCCATGTTGTCTGTGTGTGTCAGGCTCCTCCTCAGAGTACCGAATCAACAGTATGGCGGGGGGGTCTGGCTGAGCACAGTGAAGAGCTTAGGACACGCACAGTATAATGCATATAATAATAGTTTTACCCCTTTTTAATGCACGTCTTAGGCTCGTCGTCAGAGTACCGAATCAACAGTAAGGTGGTGAATCTGGCAGAGTACAGCGAGGAGCTGGAGAAACTAGGCATCCTCATCAAGGCCAGGAACTTCCTCGTCTTCCAGGTGAGACACAGGGCTCCCTGAGTGGTGCAGCGGTCTAAGGCACTGCATCTCAGTGCAAGAGGCGTCACTACAGACCCTGGTTCGATTCCAGGCTGTATCACAAACGGCCGTCATTGGGAGTCCCATAGGGCGGCACACAATTGGCCCAGCATTGTCAATAAATAAATATGTAAATGAGAATTTGTTCTTAACTGACTTGCCTAGTTAAATAAAAATCAAATAAAACACACACACAAATATAGTCACAAGCAAACAAATGGTATAAATGAACATAAGCATTTAAAAAAATCTTTGTTCACAATATATCACGCACATGCAAACGATTTACATAATTAAGCTGAATGTGTGTAGCGTTTTCTCATAAGTGAATTAGTGAATTAAAACTCCCATCAGACCATTTGTCCATGGACCTCTCTTACCCTATGTATGACAGTGTTAGTAACCTGTGACCTCTATGTATTCCCCAATCAGGGTGCTGTGGAGTCAATAGCCATGAAGAACCCTAAGGAGCGTACGGCTCTATTTGAGGAGATCTCCCGGTCTGGGGAGTTGGCTCAGGAGTACGACCGCAGGAAGAAGGAGATGGTGAAAGCTGAAGAGGACACACAGTTCAACTACCACCGCAAGAAAAACATCGCTGCGGAACGCAAAGAGGCAAAGCAGGAGAAAGAGGAGGTATCATCCTGTCTGGTGGCACCACATCCTGCTCTTTCCCTCTCCCCGTCACTCACGTTTTAATCTTCTGGTGGAAGGTCATACTGGGACTTTGAGATTGTTAGACTGACATACTCTCATCCCTTCCTCCATACATATAGTCCTTTGTTGTGGTTCTTATGACACACATTTTGTCACTATCGTCTGTCATTGATGAAGACCAGTTGGTCAAAATGTTAGCCCTGTGAAATGGAATAAACATTTTCCTGTTTTTCACCAGAAAAAGGAAGTGCGGGACTTGTTTTCTTCCTTCAATACACACACACACACATTCACTTTCTGCCTCCTCCTCTCTAGGCTGAGCGTTACCAGCGTCTGAAGGACGAGGTGGTGAAAGCCCACGTCCAGATGCAGCTGTTCAAACTGTATCACAATGATGCTGAGATCGAGAAGCTGAACCGCGAGCTGTCGCAACACAACAAGGGGATTGACAAGGACCGCAAGAAGATGGACCACGTGGAGGAGGAACTGAAGGAGAAGAAGAAAGAGCTGGGGAGGATGATGAGAGACCAACAGACTGTGGAGAAAGAGATCAAGTAAGTGGGGATGATGGACGTAGGGAGGGAGAAAGAGCTGGGGAGGATGATGAGAGACCAGCGAGTAGGGAGCGGGGGTGGGAGTGAGCGAGGGAAAGGAGGGAAAGCTCGTGAGGAAGGAGCTTATAGAAATTGTGGAGATTTGATAGGCCAGGGGAAATAGTTACCAATTTGGAAGTTAAAGAAGGAATATCGTACCCTTTACAGGGAGAAGGACGCTGAGCTGAACCAGAAGCGACCCCAGTACATCAAGGCCAAAGAAAACACCTCCCACAAGATCAAAAAACTAGAAGCAGCCAAGAAGTCCCTCCAGAACGCCCAGAAGCTGTACAAGAAGAGGAAGGGGGACATGGATGAGTTGGAGAAAGAACAGGGCGCCGTGGAGATGGCCCGGCAGGAGTTTGACGACCGAATGGAGGAGGAGGCCCAGAGCCAGGGACAGGACCTCACACTGGAGGAAAATCAGGTTCGAGACAGGGAGTCTATGAAGAGTCATAAGGATTGTGGTGACTTTACTTTCATTAAGCCGATGACTATTATTTATTTAATCAACTAACTATGTTTAATTGTTACCCGATTTTTAAATGAATCATGTAACATTTAACTCATTAGGATCTGGGGCACCACGAGAGCGGTTGTTTAAAGAGTTACCATCTCCTGAATTAAACTCTGAAGGTCTTTACCTATAACATCCATAAAACAGTCAACATATTAATCATAACCTCTTATCATATCATCATTCTGAACAATCGTAGCCACATGCATCTGCAAAAACCCCAGCCGTACTCATGATACAGTACTACACAAATTGGTTTAATTAAATATTTACTAGCTAACTAAATAATAACACAGAATAAACATACATACTTAATACATGAGAAAAAGGTCCCTAACAGACTGACAACATATTGCGGCTTGTTACACAGAAAATTAAGAGAGGGGTACAATTTAGAACTATCCTCAAAGTAATCATATACTTTGCACACGAATCGGCGCCTTTTTGGAATAAGAAATCCTGAATGTACTTACATTATGCCTTCGTTCGTCGTTGATCTCGGTTGGAGATCAGCCCTCCTTAGGAAGGTTGTTGGCCTTTCAGAGCTCTTATGGCTCTGATTGTCCGAAATGGGTCTTCCTTTTCCCGTCTTCTACTGTTGTTCACTCTGGAAGATAGCTAGCCAGCCGTGTTAACGGTTCCCGTTGCTGATAAGTGTTTTCACAAACACCCGAGGTGCCTTATTGCTATTATTAACTGGTTGCCAACAGTAAAAATAACTGTTTTGTCATACCTGTAGAATACGGTCTGATATACCACAGCTTTCAGCCAATAAGCATTCTGGTTCTCCCGCACAGCTTGCTAACGGTACCCCCTGTATATAGCCTCGCTATTGTTATTTTACTGCTGCTCTTTAATTATTTGTTACTTTTATTTATTATTATTTATTTATTTTAGGTATTTTTCTTAACTGCATTGTTGGTTAAGATCTTGTAAGTAAGCATTTCACTGTAAGGTGAAACTACACCTGTTGTATTCGGCGCATTAGACAAATAACATGTGATTTGAATTGAACCATCCAGTAATATCTACTACTCTCCACCTCTTTCCCCCTCCTTCCCTCCCCAGGTGAAGGTGTACCACCGTCTGAAGGAGGAGGCCAGTAAGCGGGCAGCCACTCTTGCCCAGGAGCTGGAGAAGTTCAACAGAGACCAGAAGGCAGACCAGGATCGCCTCGACCTGGAAGAGAGGAAGAAAGTGGAGACTGAGGTAAAGGATGCTGATACAGAATAAAGGGTTGTGCTCATTGGGGAACCCAACGGAAAAGTTGAAGGAGTGACCAAAGAGAGAGAAACGTTATTCAAATGTTCATCTGCAGGCAAAGATCAAGCAGAAGATCCGTGAGATAGAGGAGAACCAGAAGCGTATTGAGAAGCTGGAGGACTACATTACCACCAGCAAGCAGTCTCTGGATGAACAGAACAGAATGGAGGAGGAGCTGACTGAGCAGGTGGAGGGGGCAAAGAACAGGATCGACGAGATCAACCTGGAACTCAATCAGGTACTGGAACGCTATCTGTCAATCATTCAATCAGTCATTGATTGATACTGAAACACATTGGGAAAAACATAACATGGTGTGTTGACATTACATGATCGCTGTATCACAAATGCCAATCTTGGCAAAAAAACAGAATCTTATCATTTCAGTTTTGCTGTTATGGATTTTCTAGCAAATGGCAAGTCCCTGGATCCTGTCATATACATGGTTTGGGCTGAGGACATTAAGATATTTGATTGACAGCCTGTCTCTCTGTGTCTGTTCCCTAGGTGATGGAGCAGCTAGGAGACGCCAGGATCGACAGACAGGAGAACAGCAGGCAGGCACGCAAAGCAGAGATCATGGACAGCATCAAGAGACTGTACCCCGGATCTGTGGTAAGACCTGGAGGCTAGCATAGCGTAACGCAGAGTTGTCTGTAGAAGCTAGGGGTCAGAGGTTAGCATAGCGTAACGCAGAGTTGTCTGTAGAGACTAGGGGTCAGAGGTTAGCATAGCGTAACGACAGAGTTGTCTGTAGAGGCTAGGGGTCAGAGGCTAGCATAGCGTAACGACAGAGTTGTCTGTAGAGTCTAGGGGTCAGAGGTTAGCATAGCGTAATGACAGAGTTGTCTGTAGAGGCTAGGGGTCAGAGGCTAGCATAGCGTAACGACAGAGTTGTCTGTAGAGGCTAGGGGTCAGAGGCTAGCATAGCGTAACGACAGAGTTGTCTGTAGAGGCTAGGGGTCAGAGGCTAGCATAGGGTAACACAGAGTTGTCTGTAGAGGCTTGGAGTCAGAGGCTAGCATAGGGTAACTCAAAGTTAGCTGTAGAGGCTAGGGGTCAGATGCTAGCATAGCGTAACGACAGAGTTGTCTGTAGAGGCTAGGGGTCAGAGGCTAGCATAGCATAACGACAGAGTTGTCTGTAGAGGCTAGGGGTCAGAGGCTAGCATAGCGTAACGACAGAGTTGTCTGTAGAGGCGAGGGGTCAGAGGCTAGCATAGCGTAACGACAGAGTTGTCTGTAGAGGCTAGGGGTCAGAGGCTAGCTAAATCAAAGCAGAGATCATGGAGAGGGTCAGGAGACTCAATCTGTGGTAGGATCACTGGAGGCTAACGGCTAGCATATAGCTACCACACCATTCCCTGTAAAGGCTAGAGGCTATCAGACAGCAAAGATCATGGAGAGCATGAAGAAACTCTACCGCAGATCTGTAGTAGGACTAGGGACTAGATGCTGGCACAGGACAACCACAGAGTTCACTTTCTATGCCTGTCAATGTCAATCAATCACATTTATTTTATAAAACCCTTTTTATATCACAAGTTGTCACAAAGTGCTTATACAGAAACCCAGCCTAAAAGAGGAAGAGATGCAGATGTAGAAGCCGGGTGGAGATTATAAGAGTACATGGCCAATAAGGTCAGATCATTCTTCAAGATGTTCAAATGTTCATAGATGACCAGCAGGGTCAAATAATAATAATCACAGTGGTTGTAGAGGGGGCAACAGGTCAGCGCCTCAGGAGTAAATGTCAGTAGGCTTTTCTTAGCTGAGTATTCAGAGGTGGAGATAACTGGTCCGGTAGAAAGACGGTCTCCTTCTCTGTTTTACTCTCCTTAACACCTGTTCTCTGTTCTTGTGTTCTAGACATGTTTCTTCTCTTGGGATAATGATAATATATGCCATGTAGCAGATGCTTTTATCCAAAGCGATTTCCAGTCATGCATGTGAAGCACCATGCTCTACTAACTGAGTCATCAGAACATTGAAGTCATCGTGAAATAGTTTTTACATATTCCAATGCTCACGTTCTCTCCCCACACCCTCCCTCCAGTACGGCCGTCTGATCGACCTGTGTCAGCCCACTCAGAAGAAGTTTCAGATCGCTGTGACCAAGGTGCTGGGCAAGAATATGGATGCCATTATCGTGGACTCAGAGAAGACCGGTAGAGACTGTATCCAGTACATCAAAGAGCAGAGAGGAGAGCCAGAGACCTTCCTGCCACTCGACTATCTGGAGGTATGATGCTAAGAATGGATGGATGGATGGATGGGTGGATGGATGGATGGATGGATGGGTGTATGTATGGATGGATGGATGGATGGATGGGTGGGTGGATGGATGGGTGGATGGATGAGTCTGCATCCAGTACATCAGAGAGGAGAGCCAGAGACCTTTCCTGCAACTCGACTATCTGGAGGTATGATGGATAGATGGGTGGATGGAGGGAGGGAGGGAGGGAGGGAGGGAGGGAGGGAGGGAGGGAGGGAGGGAGGGGTGGATGGATGGATGGAGGGATGGATGGACGGACGGACGGACGGGTGGGTGGATGGATGGAGGGATGGGTGGATGGATGGAGGGATGGGTGGATGGATGGATGGATGGAGGGATGGAGGGATGGATGGAGGGATGGATGGATGGATGGAGGGATGGGTGGGTGGATGGAGGGATGGATAGATGAGTCTGCATCCAGTACATCAGAGAGGAGAGCCGGAGACCTTCCTTCAACCTCGTCTATCTGGAGGTAAAACACGGGGGAAGACTACGGTTAATGGGACTGGTCACACTAACATAGGGTGGAATCCTAACTTAGATGTACACAGTTACCTCAGCCTTTACTGTCCGGGTCTCTCTGTGGTTGTATCAGTCTTTACTGTCCGGGTCTCTGTGGTTGTATCAGTCTTTACTGTCCGGGTGTCTCTGTGGTTGTATCAGTCTTTACTGTCCGGGGTCTCTCTGTGGTGTCAGCCTTTACTGTCCGGGTCTCTCTGTGGTGTCAGTCTTTACTGTCCGGGTCTCTCTGTGGTTGTATCAGTCTTTACTGTCCGGGTCTCTCTGTGGTTGTGTCAGCCTTTACTGTCCGGGTCTCTCTGTGGTTGTGTCAGCCTTTACTGTCCGGGTCTCTCTGTGGTTGTGTCAGCCTTTACTGTCCGGGTCTCTCTGTGGTTGTATCAGTCTTTACTGTCCGGGTCTCTCTGTGGTTGTATCAGTCTTTACTGTCTGGGTCTCTCTGTGGTGTCAGCCTTTACTGTCCGGGTCTCTCTGTGGTGTCAGCCTTTACTGTCCGGGTCTCTCTGTGGTTGTGTCAGTCTTTACTGTCCGGGTCTCTCTGTGGTTGTATCAGCCTTTACTGTCCGGGTCTCTCTGTGGTTGTATCAGTCTTTACTGTTCGGGTTTCTCTGTGGTGTCTCCAGGTGAAGCCTACAGATGAGAAGCTGCGTGAGCTGCGTGGAGCCAAGCTGGTGATCGATGTGATCCGCTACGAGCCGCCTCACATTAAGAAGGCCCTGCAGTACGCCTGTGGTAACGCACTGGTCTGTGAGAACGTAGAGGACGCTCGACGCATCGCCTTCGGAGGGCCCTACAGACACAAGGTACAAACACATGGACACACACACACACACCTTCACTGGTTGATTGAAAGTTATGCAACCTAACAACATTTATTTTTCTGTCTGTCCATCCATCTATCCCTCTCACGCACTCTCTCTCCATCCTCACTCCACCTCTCTCCCCCTCTCCATCCTCCCTCCCCCCTCTCTCTCCAGACGGTGGCCCTGGACGGTACACTTTTCCAGAAGTCTGGTGTGATCTCGGGTGGAGCCAGTGATCTGAAGGCTAAGGCCAGGCGCTGGGATGAGAAGGCTGTGGACAAACTCAAGGACAAGAAGGAGAAACTCACTGAGGAACTCAAGGTAACCTGTCTCTAAAAATGTTATAGGCCTGTACAATGAATTGGGGTTTGTGTGTATATATAGTTTCTTTCCTGAAAAGCACATGATTCTGGGTGCTGATAAGCCAGTGCTGGACTTGTTTACCCTCCGTTCATTGACTACTGTGTGTGTGATGTATCTGTGCAAAATATACTAAACTAATTTAGTATCAGAAATCTGTGGAGGATGCTCACTACATTACCCACAATGCACCTCTCTCGTGTCGACAGGAGCAAATGAAGGCTAAGAGGAAGGAGGCAGAGCTGCGTCAGGTCCAGTCTCAGGCCCACGGCCTCCAGATGAGACTGAAATACTCCCAGAGTGACCTGGAACAGACCAAGACCCGACACCTCTCCCTCAACATGCAGGTATGGAGGTGTAGCAACACAGGGGGCCACAGCACAAACTGTGTCAGTTGGTTTTGTAGCTTGAGGCTACAAAAGTGCCCATTTGTGGTTCCATGATGACCTATAATTGGTCATTAAGAGTCATCAATCACATAATAGTAGTAGTGGTGTTAGGTGTGATTCATTAGACTAACTCAAGTAATTTTCCCACTTCCTGTAGGAGAAGTCTAAGCTGGAGAGTGAGCTGGCTAACTTCTGCCCTCGCATTAACGACATCAAGAGGATCATCCAATCCCGTGAGAAGGAGGTCAATGATCTGAGAGACCGTATGAACGTTGTGGAAGACGAGGTGTTCATCGAGTTCTGTAAGGAGATTGGAGTCAGGAACATCAGAGAGTTCGAGGAGGAGAAGGTCAAGAGGCAGAACGAGATCGCAAAGAAACGGTGAGTCTCTCATCTTCCACTATGGGTCAATATGAACCGAGTCAACCTGTTTTTAATGCACTGCAGGCGTCCATTTTGTGACTCGCCTGTCTCTCAGTTTCTCTGGATAGTTTGACCTAACATCAGCCATTTTGGGCCTAGTCTGTCACTCAGTTTCTCTGAGTGTGTTGACCCTTTACATTAATCCAGTTCATGCCTTGCCTTTAGCCTGTCTCTCAGTTTCTCTGAGTGGGTTTACTTAGCTAACGTCATCCATTTTGTGTCTGTCTTTGTGTCCTCTAGGCTGGAGTTTGAGACCCAGAAGACTCGTCTGGGCATCCAGCTGGACTATGAGAAGAACCAGCTGAAGGAGGACCAAGAGAAGGTCATGATGTGGGAGCAGACCGTCAAGAAGGACGAGGCCGAGATAGAGAGACTCAAGAAGGTAAGTCGAGGCTGAGATACAGACTCAAGAAGGTAGAGACACCATTGCAATATATAGAGTCTCAAGAAGGTAGAGAGGTTAATGTAAACGGCTTCTAAACGACAGTGCATTCAGACAGTATTCCTCTCCCTGGACTTTTTCCACATTTAGTTGTGTTACAGCCTGAATTTAAAATGGATTGAATCCAGATGTTTGGTCTGTGGCCTACACACACTATACCCCATAATATCAAAGTGGAATTAGGTTTAAATTCCTTTTTTTTTTTTTTTTTTTACAAATTAATAAATAAATGAAATGTCTTGAGTCAATAAGTATTCAACCCCTTTGTTATGGCAAGGCTAGATAAGTTTAGGAGTAAAACGTTGCTTAACAAGTTGCATGGACTCACTCTGTGTGCAAAAATTATGTTTAACCTGATTTTTGAATGACTACCTCATCTCTGTACCCAACACATACAGTGCATTTTAAAAGTATTGAGACCCCTTGACTTTTTCAACATTTTGTTATGTTACCGCCTTGTTCTAAAATTGCTGAAATCGTTTTTTCCCCTCATCAATATTCACACAATACCCCATAATGACAAAGCAAATACAGGTTTTTAGATTGCTTTAAGAAAAACCGAAAATATCACATTTACATAAGTATTCCAGAGATGTCCGATTGGGTTTTCAGATGTGGTAACATAATTGCAAAAGGGCTTTCTAATAATCTGTTAGCCTTTTTTTTAAATGATAAACTTGGATTAGCTAACACAACGTGCCATTGGAACACATGAGTGATGGTTGCTGATAATGGGACTCTGTCCACCTATGTAGATATTCCATAAAAAATAAGTCGTTTTCTGCCAGAATAGTCATTTACAACATTAACTATGTCTACACTATATTTCTGATCAATTTGATGTTCTTTTAATTTACCCCAAAAAATAGCTTTTCTTTCAAAAACCAGGACATTTCTTAGTGACCCCAAACTTTAGAACGGTAGTGTATATTTAATCCATTTTGAATTCAGGCTTATACTACATTTTGGACAAGACAAAATGTGGAATAAGTGGAGAAGTATGATGAGTACTATGATGAGTACCCGATTCGCTACCCTTCTCCTGAAATGTGCAATTGCACACTCCCTCTCATGGATTGAACAATCTGCTGCCAACCACCCTCCACCAATCCAATGCTTTTAAATGCATGACGAGGAAGTGTTGGGACGCGCCCTAAAGTCTCAGACCGATGGCATCAATCAAATGTGTAATATCTTTCTTTGTTGGTCAGATTGGAAGAGTTGTTTTGAACCTTTTTCTCCCTGTGTCTTGTCTTTCCCAGGAGGAGCACCGCCACATGAAGACCATAGATGAGACCATGGCCCAGCTGCAGGACCTGAAGAACCAGCACCTCACCAAGAAGTCAGAGGTCAACGACAAGAACCACCAGATGGAAGAGATACGTAAGAAACTGGGAGGAGCCAACAAGTGAGTCTCAAAGTTTAGACACGCACACAAACCAAACCCTCATCCTCTTTTTTTTTCTCCACCCATTTCTAAAAGGCACATATTTTTTGACTTACTACATTGATTTATTTATGTGTTTTATGAAAAAAGAACAGTTGTCGCGTTGCCATATTGTTTTAGTGTTTGACAACTGTTTGTGTTTACCTCAGGGAGCTGACTCAGAAAGATTGCTACTAGTTTGTAGCATTGTAGTTTCTGCCATTATTGTTTGACCAATGTGTTATTTCCACAGGGAGCTGACCCAGCTGCAGAAAGAGGTGACGGCCATCGAGACCAAGCTGGAGCAGAAACGTAGCGACCGCCACAACCTGCTGCAGGCCTGTAAGATGCAGGACATCAGACTGCCGCTCTGCTCTGGGACCATGGACGACATCGGCCAGGGAGAGGTACTAAACACACTATTTTTCTCTCTCTCTCTCCTGCTTTTTTTCTTTCTCTCGCTCCTTCTCCCTTCTGACCAGGGTTGGGCTAGTTACTTTCTAAATGTAATCTGTTACTAGTTACCTGTCCAAAATTGTAATCAGTAACATAACTCTTGGATTACCCAAACACGGTCATGTAATCTGATTACATTCAGTTACTTTTAGATTACTTTACCCCTTAAGAGGCATTAGAAGAAGACAAAAATGTATGTTACCAATTGAACGACATCTATTGCAGGATAAATCAATGTTAAAGTTTACATATCTGGCCATCAATGGATGTTAAATTTTACTTTATGGGTTGGTTATGTAGGCTTCTTCTAACCCACCGCTTTCTACTACATATAATAACATTATTAAATGATATCTTTACACTAAATAAAAATAAGTGTGCGAGTTCGAGCGTGTGTCCATTAGGACTTTGGATGCATTTTTTTATCGGCATAAATTAGATGGGTTAATAAAAGCCCCACTTTTATTCCATAAACTGGGATCCTCACTATGCAGCTGTTGCAAGAGCGCATTTTTCACTGGCTGTCCACTGGTTTTAAAAACAATGATTGATAGGCAGCTTAAACTTCTTGAATTCAACTATTATTGGGTTCAAATACACATTTAGATTTGTGAACAGGCATCCACAACAACCACAATCCGTAAGGCTCCAATAGTTAAATGAGAGAGCAGCAGTGTGATTCAATAACAAGTGATATCCGTATTGCCGCAGACTACACCACTGCTGTCATCCTGACCTCCAAGCGTTTATTCAAGTTGGATAATCTTTGGATGCTGACAGCAGTCGCACCATTGGAAGACATAGCTTGGACTGTAGCCTACAAAAGCCTATTTATGCTCTTTTTCCGCGATCCATCAAACACGTTTGGTGTGACATCATAGTGGTCCCTGTCATCATAGTGCTCTCTGACATCATAGTGGTCTGACATCATAGTGGTCTCTGACTTGTGGTCAGACTTGCTCAGGTAGAACAAACTTAAACATGCGTCTTTTTTCAATGCAGATTTGAATGTCATTGAGTCAAAGATTTTTTTTAGCAAACATCCTTTCTGAATTTAAAAGTAATCCTCGAAGTAATCATCTAGTTTTTCAAAAGTATCTGTTATCTGATTGCAATATTTTAGCTTGTAAAATAACTGATTGCAGTTAACATTTTTGTAATCCGTTACTCCCCAACCCTGCTTCCGACCGACCTGACTGCCTCACTGTGTTCACTCTCTGCCCCTCTAGGGGAGCTCCCAGCAGGAGGAGTCTAGCAGCAGTCAGAGAACGTCCAGTACTGTCCTGGCTAAAGAGGCTCTCATAGAGATCGACTACAGCAACCTGTCTGAAGACCTCAAGGTAAGAAGTACACACATGCCTGAACCCTGTATACCAAGGCTGAGTCTGGGAAAGGTGTGGAGAATTGGGACATAGTTTCTCTCTCCACATAGACTCAGACTCTACATCTATGTGTACTGTAGCTGTTTCAGTCATGATTCAATACCCAGCAATAGGGTTGTTTTAGGTGAGTTTGAAATGCAGTGTGAGCCGAGGATATGAGTCACCTAACATATTTGTGTTTGTTTGCGTGCCTGTGTGTGTGTCCGGACTCTCTCAGGACGCGCTGGCAGAGGATGAGATCAAAGCAGAGATGCACACACTGCAGCAGCGGCTCAACGAGCAGCAGTCCATACTGCAGAGGATCAGCGCACCCAACATGAAGGCCATGGAGAAACTAGAGTCTGTCAGGGACAAGTTCCAGGAGACCAGTGACGGTGAGAGGAGGAGGTCAGGATTTAGTTGGAAGGTGTGGAACCCAACATGAAGGCCATGGAGAAACTAGAGTCTGTCAGGGACAGGTGAAGGGGGGATGAAGTGAGAAATGTAGAACCCAGGCTTACACTTGAGCCTGGAGACATGGGCGAACTAAATCCCTCTCTCACTGAATGTATGAAATGTTACTGAAACAAGAAAAAATATATAATTATTGCATAATGTGTTCATGATGATCTAATCTGTATTCCAGAGTTTGAGGCGGCCCGTAAGAGAGCCAAGAAGGCCAAGCAGGCGTTTGAGCAGATCAAGAAGGAGAGGTTTGACCGCTTCAACGCCTGTTTTGAGGCTGTGTCCACCAACATCGATGAGATCTACAAAGCCCTGTCACGCAACAGCTCTGCCCAGGTATCACTCTCTGTGACCAGATAGCATATTGTTTTGTCCTATTGGGTTGAGTCAAATGGAGTGTCCTTGGCAGGGGCTGACTTTTACATGGTTAACTGTGTTCCCAGAAGAAACTACATTTTATTTATTCAAAATAATGTAAAAGAATTGGGACTAAAAGTTATGCTTTTAGTCTAAAGAAATAATACCATCAGCTTTTAATTGTGAGCGAGACAACTATTCCTTCTCGGATGTTGTGATATTTGGCTGCACCTCTGTGTACATGTTGGTTAAATATCTGTCTACCCCCCCAGGCCTTCCTTGGGCCAGAGAACCCTGAGGAGCCTTACCTGGATGGGATCAACTATAACTGTGTGGCCCCTGGAAAGAGGTTCAGACCCATGGACAACCTGTCTGGAGGGGAGAAGACTGTAGCTGCCCTGGCTCTGCTGTTCGCCATACACAGCTACAAGCCTGCCCCATTCTTCGTCCTGGATGAGATTGATGCTGCTCTGGACAACACCAACATCGGCAAGGTGTCTAAAACCCTGCTGCAAAAACTACATTTTTTTTAAAAATCTCTTGAAATGTCCATACTCCATACCCCCCCTCATTTTGCCCTCTGAACCGCCTCAATTCATCGGGGCATGGACTCTACAAGGTGTCTAAAGCGTTCCACAGGGATGCTGGCACTTGTTGACTCCAATGCTTCCCACAGTTGTATCAAATTGGCTGGATGTCCTTTGGGTGGTGGACCATTCTTGATACACACGGGAAACTGTTGGGCATGAAAAACCCAACAGCATTGCAGTTCTTGACACAAACCGGTGCGCCTGGCATCCACTACCATACCCCGTTCAAGGAACTTATATGTTTTAGTCTTGCCCATTCACCCTCTGAATAACACGCATACACAGTGTGTTCTCAGTTGCCTCAACAAGTGAAAACAATACGGGATTCTAGCATCTGTATTCACCTGGTCATTCTGTCATGGAAAGAGCACGTATTTTTCGTGTATAACGGGGATAGGTTGGAAGTAGGATGCCATTTCAGATGAGCCTCATGTTATTGTCATGGAAAGAGCACGTATTCTTCCTGTATAACGGGGATAGGTTGGAAGTAGGATGCCATTTCAGATGAGCCTCATGTAATTGTCATGGAAAGAGCACGTATTCTTCCTGTATAACGGGGATAGGTTGGAAGTAGGATGCCATTTCAGACGAGCCTCATGTTATTGTCATGGAAAGAGCACGTATTCTTCCTGTATAACGGGGATAGGTTGGAAGTAGGATGCCATTTCAGACGAGCCTCATGTTATTGTCATGGAAAGAGCACGTATTCTTCCTGTATAACGGGGATAGGTTGGAAGTAGGATGCCATTTCAGACGAGCCTCATGTTATTGTCATGGAAAGAGCACGTATTCTTCCTGTATAACGGGGATAGGTTGGAAGTAGGATGCCATTTCAGACGAGCCTTGTGTTATTGTCATGTCTAATGTGTTGTCCTTCCATATTTTGTAGGTGGCCAACTACATGACTTATGTAATGACCATGCTATTATGTCTAATACTGTCCATCTATACAGGTGACCAGAGCCATATATTTAGAGAGTTGGGCCAACTTTAAGAATGGATGCCATGTTGGCGCCTTCGAGCGTTCCATTTATCCATTCATGACGAGAATTGTTAACATTGTACTTATCGTTGCTTTATTATTCAGTGAACTGCTGTTGGTCAATATTGCCCGTGAGGAGCTAACATGGCTGCCATGGAATGTAGGTAATGTAAATGCATCATAATGCAGACACCTCAACATCCTAACTCTCTAAATATGTGACCCTGCAGGTGGCCAACTACATTAAGGACCAGTCAGTGAATACTCAGGCTATAGTGATCTCTCTGAAGGAAGAGTTCTACACCAAGGCTGACTCGCTCATCGGGGTCTATCCAGAGGTATGCTCACACACAAGCACCGCATAAACAATAGAGGCAACACACCTATCCATAAATCATTTTAATAATTCCACATAAAAACAATACTTTCCATAAGACTGTCTTTACATTTTCTCTCACACATTAGATAATAAAATGTAGTTGTGTGCCAGCTGTTTTCTATGAAATAATGGCAAAACTGACAGCACCACTCTTTCCCCTCCACAGCAAGGAGATTGCGTCATCAGCAAAGTACTAACCTTTGACCTGTCTGTATACCATGAGGCCAACCCCAACCCCAATGAGTAGAACCCCAACCAGCAGGACATCACTCGGAGGAGAGGAGCGAAATTAAACGACAGGCATACCTTTTAACTCATTGGCATTTTGACGTTCTGCTTGGTCAACTGAACCATGGTTGTATTCCTTAGGGCAGGCAACTGAAAACGTTTTAAAACATTTTGTAACTGACAATGGAAATGAGTGTTTTTTTTAAGTCCAGCTAGTCCCTTGCTGTTTCTGCCTGTTTTCTATCTCTTTTTTTTTTTAAATTTTACTCACTGAAATGTATGTTTCTGAAATCCTGGTTAGTACAGCCTGCTTGGGCATTTTTCATTTTTTTGTGCTACTTTCATTATGTGATTTGTGTTAGAAGTGGAAAAGCCTTAGGTCTCATTTGATGTCTGCGTCATCGACAGTCGGATGTCATCTGATTCCCCTCCACCCCCCCAGTTTAACTAGCTTGGATCCAAACTGAGTTGTTCTGGTTGTTTCACTTCTTCACAATGTGGTTCAATGTCAGCAATGCCTATGGCTATCATTTCTCTGTCTTTTGCCTCAGATCAAGTGTAGTATCAAGTCAGGAATGGCTACAGTTGGTTTCACCAACAGGAATGGCACCAAATAAGTAGTTTTTGTACAATGTACGACCATAAAGTAAAACAACCCAAGGAAATACCTTTTGCAGTGTTGAAGAAAAACACTATAATACCTTTCTCAGTGTCGGAGATGGAGAACCTGTCGAGTTTGAGGTGGATGAAGAGAGCAGACGCACATTTGGGCCCTGTGTTTTGTGCAATCATGTGCCATAGCAAGATTTTGTCAAGTATTTTAAGGGTTATCTAGAAATGAGAATTACACCTAAAATAAAAGGGGACAGTTTGAAAAAGCTTTAGATGAAGGTTAAAATCCAGGCATGTCACATGACTGCAAAACACAGGACCCAACTTATTGTATACTGTTTAATGATCTTTAAAGGCATCGAGCACATTACAAACTGTCATGAGATAAATCATGGAACTCCATTAGTGTGACCCATATCATTTTATCACGTAAATAGAGGTGACAACTGGTGAACATCACTTTTAAAATGATAATGAAAAGCAATTATTACCTTAGGCTTTGCTAGTAATGTGTTTCTACTGTAGCACGTCTGTTTCTAGCAGAAAGTTCAAATCCAATCTTCATGAATTGTATTATCACTTTTGGACAATTTATTTAGGTGATAAAGTTATTAGTAGCTGAGTACCATTGATTTGGGGAAGTGATGTCTGCTTTTGATAGTGGCTTTGAAAGTGTCCCATGGCATTTATTTTTAACCAGTCCAAGACATATGGGGTAACTCCAGTTATGGGTCAATCCTGCTTCAGAAATGTTGTGTATTCCATTGACAGTGGATTGATTATTTTAAGTTAATAAACACAACTATTTTAGAACTCCGATTGAGTTGTAGCAGTAGTAGCAGTAGCAGCAGCAGTAGCAGTAGCAGCAGCAGTAGCAGTAGCAGCAGCAGTAGTAGCAGTAGCAGCAGTAGCAGTAGCAGCAGTAGCAGCAGTAGCAGCAGCAGCAGTAGCAGCAGCAGCAGTAGCAGCAGCAGCAGCAGCAGCAGCAGCAGTAGCAGCAGTAGCAGCAGCAGTAGCAGCAGTAGCAGCAGTAGCAGCAGCAGTAGTAGCAGTAGCAGTAGCAGTAGCAGCAGTAGCAGCAGTAGCAGCAGCAGCAGTAGCAGCAGCAGTAGCAGCAGCAGCAGCAGCAGCAGTAGCAGCAGCAGCAGCAGCAGCAGCAGCATGCCATTTGTCATGTTATTCTGCAGCATATGTTATATTGTTCAGCACAATTCAAGCGAACTCATCTGTTGTCCTGAGATGCACTCCAGAAAGGACTACTCCGGTGGACTGGCTAGGTCCACTTACTCATATTTCTTAGTTTTTATTGATATCTCACGATATTATATATTTTGGGGGGGATATTTAATTAGGGTCCCCATTAGATGTTGTGAAAGCAGCATCTGCTCTTCCTGGGGTCCACACAAAACATGACATAATACAGAACATTAATAGACAAGAACAGAACTACATACATTTAAACAAAGACACACGTAGCATACATACACACAAACTATTTTTGTCAAATTGGGGAGAGGCGCTGTGCCATGCGCTGTTACGTTATCGGCTTTTTGAAACCAGGTTTGCTCTTCATTTGAGCAATATGAGAAGGGAGTTCCATGCATTAATGGCTCTATATAATACTGTACGCTATTTGGGGACTGAAAAGACCCCTGGTGCATTCCTGGTGGGGTATGTGTCTGTCAGAGCAGTGTGTAAGTTGACTGCAAACCATTTGGAATTTTCAACACAATGTTTCTAATAAAAAGTAGAATTGATGTGGTCAGTCTCTCCTCAACTCTTAGTAAAGAGAGACTGGCATGCATAGTATTTATATTGTCCCTCTGATTACAGTGAAGAGCAAGACGTGCCGCTCTGTTCGAGGCCAGCTGCTGCTTAACTAGGTCTTTCCTTGCAGCACTCGACCAATAATAAAGATACAATAAAACTAGAGCCTGCAGGACTTGCTTTTTAGAGTGTGGTGTCAAAAAGCAGAGAACGTCTTTATTAAGGACAGAACTCTCCCCATCTTTCCAACCATTGAATCTATATGTTTTGACCATGACAGTTTACAATCTAAGGTAACACAAAGTAACAGCTCTCTAAGTCTCAAATATAAAATACATTATGGTCATGGACTAAAGCGAAGTGCTGAATTGACAACGTGTGCATGGTGTGGTACTATAGATCTTGGGCCCAGGCCCAGTTAATACTTTACCTAACATAGGACCACATCCATTTCCACATCATAATGTGCTGTGTGGCCATCTAGTGGTCATGAGTCATACAGGCACCTCTGAAGATGAGGGATATGACGGCAGGTAACTCAAGCGACAAGGGGTTTAACATCGTCTATAAATACATAAGCAGCTTCAATCAAACTATGTTATACTGATTTCACCAAATAACTCCAACAGGATAAATATAAGCTCAACCAAGGTCCATTTTTACTGTTTTCCAAGCATGGTGTAGGCAATTACACAGACATTCTTTCAACATGGCAAGATCTCAGAACAGAGTCCAACTAAAATAAACAATGTAATAAAATCCTAGCCTATATCAAAACACACATATCAGTTGATATGTCTTTAACATCAACATACAGGCCCTACCATATTCCTTTTGATAATTACATTCAAAATCATGTCAATTAAGAGTACATCTGCATTAAAATACGTCAGCTAAAACATTAATTCAATAGACCTTTTCATCAATTCTCAATGTGTGTGTGTTTGAGGTAAAGCAGGCTAGCATAACTTCACCTCAGAATGTGATTGGAAATGTCCCCCCTCCACACACACAGCCTCAGTCAGTGCTAGTTAATGGAATGTGAGACAAGCCACTGACTGCAATATTCCACTCTGGAATCATACAAAGACATTTGGCATTCCAGTGATTCTACAGTAAATTACTACATTACAATGACCGTTACAAGCTAAGCTATTCACATTAAGCATCCTCAGAGGTTTCACTCATCTGTGTCCACTCCAGGTAGAGACAGCCTATCAAACAACACATTTTTCAAAGCCAGCCAAACTATCAATCATCATTACATGGCTAAATAAAACAATACATTTTCCTTTCTTGTGTCTTTAAGTGCAAAGGATATCATCAGGAAGTGCAAAATGAACCACAAGTGGTTCTGATGATAAATAGTGCTTAAACTAAGGAATGAACTTGGCTTGGCACCAGCTAATAATTAAAGTAACCAATTACATACCGGCAGCCTATTTACAGTGAGCCTATCATTCACAAGCATTCAGCCTACCTAAAGTATCCGGTGCGCTGAGTTAGCTTCACAATACAACAATGCTACAATGAGGCTTGAAAATTATTTGTAAAATGTGCTTAATTAAGCATGTTAAAAATATTCTGAATCAGTCCTACTTTTTCAAAGCTTATTTTGGATAAAGTGATTGTAATATATCCAGTTCCATTTCCTGTTTTATCTTTCCATGCAGATGATGCAGAGATGATGATGCAACCACAACTTCCACTTTGCTGTTTAGCTATACTCCTCATTTTGATACACATCTATATTCTCATGACAGCAACCACCATTTTGGAAACAAAGGACAAATGGGCCAGCGATCGTTCCAAACAGAATTACCATAACGCTCATTAACAATCCTAAATGTGCAGGGACTGTATTGAAATGGCAAAGAGATTGAAATCCTGAAGAACAACATGTAGCTAGTGACAATACAACAGCAGCAGATGTGGACGAAGCATGGGAGGTGACTCTAGCCTCTGATCTGAAGTCAGCCATTGAGGTTTAACTAAGCATCTTGTGTCGGTCAAAGACAGTCTTGCGCTGTTCCTGGACCTGTTTTTTCCAGCGCTGCTGGGCTCCCTCTACCCGTTCCAGTACCGTGTTACCCCTGCCTCCCTGGGCAGCAGCAGCACACTCAGGCTGCGGCCGCATGTCCTGTATGGGAGGGGTCGAAGGGGAGAGTAAGAGCGAGACAGAGAGATAGAGACACAGAGAGGAGAGACAGACAGACAGAGTGTACAGGACGTTACACACACACCTGATAAATCAGTGAAGTAGAAACCAGTAGAATTGTTCCTCATAACCCTCACATCCCACAGCCTCCCGACAGACGTAACATTGCGTGGCAGATGTTAAGAAGCAGAGACCATATCTTCCCGAGTTTGTTTCCTATGTGTGGTGTACAGTGCCTTCGGAAAGTATTCAGACCGCTTGACATTTTGTTACATTACAGCCTTATCCTCATCAATCCACACACAATACCCCATAATGACAAAGCAAAAACAGGTTAAGAATTTTTTACAAATTTATTAAAGAAATTGAAAAACTTGGCCAAAAGTTTTGAGAATGACACAAATATTAATTTTCACAAAGTCTGCCGCCTCAGTTTGTATGATGGCAATATGCATATACTCCAGAATGTTATGAAGAGTGATCAGATGAATTGCAATTGATTGCAAAGTCCCTCTTTGCCATGCAAATGAACTGAATCCCCCAAAAACAAGACAAGGTGAGCGCATTTGGGGAGTTTCTTCCATTCTTCTCTGCAGATCCTCTCAAGCTCAAGGTTGGATGAGGAGGGTTGATCCACAGATATTTTCAGGCCTCTCCAAGTCTCGGCTCTGGCTGGGCCACTCAAGGACATTCAGAGACTTGTACCGAAGCCACTCCTGTGTTGCCTTGGCTGTGTGCTTAGGGTCGTTGTCCTGTTGGAAGGTGAACCTTTGCCCCAGTCTGAGGTCCTAAACGCTCTGGAGCAGGTTCTCATCAAGGATCTCTCTGTAATTTGCTCCGTTCATCTTGGCCTTGATCCTGACTAGTCTTCCAGTCCCTGCCGCTGTACCAGGTTTCTTCCAGGCGTGACACTTGGCATTCAGACCAAAGAGTTCAATATTGGTTTCATCAGACCAGAGAATGGTGTTTCTCATGATCTTAAGAGTCTTTAGGTGACCATTGACAAACTCCAAGCGGGCTGTCATGTGCCTTTTACTGAGTAGGGGCTTCCGTCTGGCCACTCAACCATAAACTCTATCACTCTACCTGATCGATGGAGTGCTACAGAGATGGTTGTCCATCTGGAAGGTTCTCCCATCTTATCAGAGGAACTCTAGATCTGTCAGAGTGATCATCGGGTTCTTGGTCACCTCCCTGACCAAGGCTCTTCTCCGTCGATTGCTCAGTTTGGCCGGGCGACCAGCTCTAGGAAGAGTCTTGGTGGTTCCATCCTTCTTCCATTTAAGAATGATGGAGGCCACTGTGTTCTTGGGGACCTTCAATGCTGCAGATATTTTTTGGGTACCCTTCCCCAGATCTGTGCCTCGACACAATAGTCTCAGAGCTCTACGGACAATTCCTTCGACCTCATGGCTTGGTTTTTGCTCTGACATGCACTGTCAACTGTGGGACCTTAAATAGACATGTGTGCCTTTCCAAATCATGTCCAATCAATTGAATTTACCACAGGTGGACTCCAATCAAGTTGTAGAAACATCTCTAGGATGATCAATGGAAGCAGGAGGCACTTGAGCTCAATTTCGAGTCTCATAGCAAAGGGTCTGAATACTTATGTAAATAAGGTATTCACGTTTTTTATTTTTAATACATTTGCAAAAATGATGATTATGGGGTATTGTGTGTAGATTAATGAGGATTGTTTTTGTTTAATCCATTTCAGAATTAGGCTGTAACATAACAAAATGTGTAAGAAGTCAAGGGGTCTGAATACTTTCCCAAGGCACTGTATATCTGTTTATATACCTCAGAGTCGTCCTCGTTGTGAAGGGGTTGGATGTAGGGGTCATGTTTACGGATGAGAGGTTCAACCAGCAGCAGGAACAACATGTAGAGTAGCAGAGAGCCCACCACTGACAGGTAGATGATGATCGTCACCTGGGAATGGAAAATAAATGTAGCTTGGATTAAAGTTTAGCAGACAAAGCCTTTGGCTGCTTTCTGACATGCTAAGGCAAACATTTGACAAGTTAAACATGCAGGGGTACAAAGACAGGAAAGGAAGGATGTATCTAAAAAGCAGGAGAGGGATATTTCATATGTTATTTGTTATTTATATATTAGAAATAATATTACTATTCAGTTTATTTGCAAATACAGACACATAGTCTTGTATGTAAAAAAGAATGGACTTTTTCTTTATAAAAAACTGAAGAATAGATGTTAATGTATAAATTGATGATAAATTATGATATTTGTCAAAAACAGGTGCCTTCTGCTTAAGGCTGGGAGATATGGGCTGGGTGACTCACTATGTACAGTACCAATCAAAAGTTTGGACACACCTACTAATTCAAAGGTTTTTCTTTATTTTTACTATTTCTACAAAATATATTTTAGATTTGAGATTCTTCAAAGTAGCAACCCTTTGCCTTGATGACAGCTTTGCACACTCTTGGCATTCTCTCAACCAGCTTCACCTGGAATGCTTTTCCAACAGTTTTGAAGGAGTTCCAACATGCTGAGCAATCATTGGCTTTTCCTTCACTCTACGGTCCAACTCATCCCAAACCATCTGAATTGAGTTGAGGTCGGTTGATTGTGGAGGCCAGGTCATCTGATGCAGCACCCCATCACTCTCCTTGGTCAAATAGCCCTTACACAGCCTGGAGGTTTGTTGGGTCATTGTCCTGTTGAAAAACAAATGATGGTCCCACTAAGCACAAACCAGATGGGATGGTGTATCGCTGCAGAATGCTGTGGTAGCCATGCTGGTTAAGTGTGCCCTGAATTTGAAATAAATCCCTGACAATGTCACCAGCAAAGCACCCCCACACCTCCTCCTCCATGCTTCAAGGTAGGAACCACAAATGCGGAGATCATCCGTTCACTTACTCTGCGTCTCACAAAGACATGGTGGTTGGAACCAAAAATCTCAAATTTGGACTCATCAGACCAAAGAACAGATTTACACCATTCTAATGTCCAGTGCTCGTGTTTCTTGGCCCAAGCAAGTCTCTTCTTATTATTGGTGTCCTTTAGTAGTGGTTTCTTTGCAGCATTTTCATGAAGGCCTGATGTTGATATGTGTCTGTTGGAGGAGAGGGCTATTTCATATATAATTTTTTATTTACACACTGAACAAAAATATAAAAGCAACATGTGAATTGTTAGTCCCATGTTTCAAGAGCTTAAATATAAGATTCCAGAAATGTTCCATATTGGGCACAAATTTGTTTACATCTCTGTTAGTGAGCATTTCTCCTTTGCCAAGATCATATGCCATACTTGTCAGGTGGATGTATTAAGAAGCTAATTAAAATGCATGATCATTACACAGGTGCACCTTGTTCAATAAAAGGCCCCTCTAAAAACGAATGTGCCATTTTGTCACACAACACAATGCCACAGATGTCTCAAGTTTTGAGGGGGCGTGGAACTGGCATGCTGACTGCAGAAACGTCCACCAGAGTTGTTGCTAGAAAATGTACACGTGGTCTGCGGTTGTGAGGCCAGTTGGACGTACTGTCAAATTCTCTAAAACTGCATTGGAGGCGGCATATGGTAGAGAAATGAAAATTCAATTCTCTGGCAACTGCAATGGTGGACATTCCTGCAGTCAGCGTGCCAATTGCATGCTCCCTCAAAATATCGGTGGCATTGAGCTGTGTGACAAAACTGCACATTTTAGAGTGGCCTTTTAATGTCCCCAGCACAAGGTGCACCTGTGTAATGACCATGCTGTTTAATATGCAACACCTGTCAGGTGGATGGATTGTCTTGGCAAAGGAGAAATGCTCACTAACAGGGATGTAAACACATTTGTGCATAAAATTTGAGAGAAACATTTCTGGGATATTTTATTTTACCACATGAAACATTTGACCCACACTTTACATGTTCTGGTTATTTTTTTGTTCAGAGACAAATACACAACAGAATATAAGTTTATATATACATTATACAGTGATGATGTTTGTCGAAAACAGGTGCCACCAACTCAGTGGGTCCTTGAGCAGACCACTTAACCTGCTCCACAGGTGCTGCTCTGTAGCTGACCCTGTGCTGCACGTGGTGCAGAGCTGCGCTTGGAGCAGGTTGGGGGTTTAGTGACTCATGGGCAGGTGGTAACTGAGATGATGCCAACAACCCTGAGATGATACCAAGTTCTGTTTGTCTAAATATATGACACTTGGTATTGCCATATTGGCCATCATTTAATCAGCATTAAAGGTTAAAATGTAACACTTGTACTGTAGGTGCTGCTGCCTCCATGTGCTCTCATTGGTTGAGGAATCCCTGAGAACAGACCACCTGTGGGTTATCTTTGGGGGCATACTGTTTGTTGGGGGTGAATTGGAGAAGCCCGATGAAGTATTTATAAACAGCGATTGGGCACAGAAAAACCATCAGCGGTTGGTTCCCCTGAGATACAGACCATCGTCTACAGACTCTACATAGCACAGGTAAGATCTAGTCCAGTCTCATCTTTATATAGTTTTAGTCCTGTAACACGTGTACAGCATAGCATTTTGCATATTGTACCACTAACAAAATGATTTCCTTGATAATTAACAATGTTTGTCCTTTCATTTTCTGACTTAATTTGTATTTTTTCCTCTTCTCTGAAGACTGTTAGTGTTGTATCTCCTCTTCTCTCTGAAGACTGTTAGTGTTGTATCTCCTCTTCTCTCTGAAGACTGTTAGTGTTGTATCTCCTCTTCTCTCTGAAGACTGTTAGTGTTGTATCTCCTCTTCTCTCTGAAGACTGTTAGTGTTGTATCTCCTCTTCTCTCTGAAGACTGTTAGTGTTGTATCTCCTCTTCTCTCTGAAGACTGTTAGTGTTGTATCTCCTCTTCTCTCTGAAGACTGTTAGTGTTGTATCTCCTCTTCTCTCTGAAGACTGTTAGTGTTGTATCTCCTCTTCTCTCTGAAGACTGTTAGTGTTGTATCTCCTCTTCTCTCTGAAGACTGTTAGTGTTGTATCTCCTCTTCTCTCTGAAGACTGTTAGTGTTGTATCTCCTCTTCTCTCTGAAGACTGTTAGTGTTGTATCTCCTCTTCTCTCTGAAGACTGTTAGTGTTGTATCTCCTCTTCTCTCTGAAGACTGTTAGTGTTGTATCTCCTCTTCTCTCTGAAGACTGTTAGTGTTGTATCTCCTCTTCTCTCTGAAGACTGTTAGTGTTGTATCTCCTCTTCTCTCTGAAGACTGTTAGTGTTGTATCTCCTCTTCTCTCTGAAGACTGTTAGTGTTGTATCTCCTCTTCTCTCTGAAGACTG
The DNA here is from genome assembly GCF_002021735.2 of Oncorhynchus kisutch. Lineage (NCBI taxonomy): Eukaryota > Metazoa > Chordata > Actinopteri > Salmoniformes > Salmonidae > Oncorhynchus > Oncorhynchus kisutch. The sequence continues at coordinate 75,985,274 of NC_034190.2, read as the reverse complement.
TGAGTGTTGTATCTCCTCTTCTCTCTGAAGACGGTTAGTGTTTTCGACTCAGGTGCTTTAAAAAACTTTTTTTGTTGTTGCCCTTTTTCTCCCCAATTTCGTGGTATCCAATTGTTAGTAGCTACTATCTTGTCTCATCGCTACAACTCCCGTACGGGCTCGGGAGAGACGAAGGTTGAAAGTCATGCGTCCTCCGATACACAACCCAACCAAGCCGCACTGCTTCACACAGCGCGCATCCAACCCGGAAGCCAGCCGCACCAATGTGTCGGAGGAAACACCATGCACCTGGCAACCTTGGTTAGCGTGCACTGTGCCCGGCCCGCCACAGGAGTCGCTGGTGCGCGATGAGTCAAGGATATCCCTCCCGGCCAAGCCCTCCCTAACCCGGACGACGCTGGGCCAATTGTGCATCGCCCAACGGACCTCCCGGTCGCGTCCGGTTGCGACAGAGCCTGGGCGCGAACCCAGAGTCTCTGGTGGCACTGCTGGCGCTGCAGTACAGCGCCCTTAACCACTGCGCCACCCGGGAGGCCCGACTCAGGTTCTTTCTGACTCTCATGTGGCTTGACTACGCTATATTTTGTCATCCTGTTGACATGCAAATGTATTTGAACCCCTCCCTTCTATTTTTTCCTTCTCTTAGTTTTCTTTCCCCTACTGAAAGCCATGGCCTCCCTCTCTCTGGGACTGCTGTTTCTCTGTATGCTGGTTGGCATCCATGGTGCAAATGTCAGAGTGTCCGGCCTTCATGCCAGCGGCCTTCGAGGGGACCCTGCTGGTAATTACCCTGACCCCTACGTCAAGGTTTGGTGTGGTGGTGAATCCGGTGGCATGACAGACTGGCACAAGGATAGTCAAAACCCATCCTGGAGTGCTGTATTCAACTTTCTGAATGTGCCTTCCAGTGCTTCCCTCAAGTTTGAGATCTGGGACAAGGACCTAAACTTCGATGACCACCTGGGAACCTGCACCACTAAACTCCAGCTTGGCAGTCACAGCGTAACCTGCGGCCTGAGTAGTGGAACTTTCTACTACACTTACAGTTACCAGTAAACCAGCCATAATGTACAACATCAGTTACCAGTAAACCAGCCATAATGTACAACATTAGGTCATCACATACCTTAATGAAATTCTAATGAATTTTACTGATGAACATTAAGCCCTAAATAAAAACTTGCCTTTCTGAACAATGGTCTCAGTCTGGTTATCTCATTTATTTGGACAGAGAAGCTACATGTTTTACATTTGACACTATACTGCAGCATTTTGGATTAGAGATCAAATGTTTCATATTAGGCAACAACACCTTTTATTTGAGGGTATTTTCATACATAGATAATGGATCTTAATTTGATCACTTTTGTTGCTGAGAATTTTCCTATGCCACATAAATTCACTGAATCCCCACACTAACCCACAGTTATATTAACAGTACTGCACTTTCATGAAGCCTACTATTGTCTAGCTAATAGTTTAATCACCGAACAAACACATTGTGGAGTAAAGGTTAAAATCCTGTTGCTGCACGATTATTTTGCTACGACAATACTGGTCAAATACAGATCCTACATCTGTATCTGTTTTACTGTTCAGAAATGAAAGCACTTTTTGCATCTACTCCTCCATTTAAAGAAGTCAAGTATTTGGACAAATTCACTTATAGTTTATTAAAGTAGTCAAAAGTTTAGTATTCGGACCCATATTCCTAGCACGCGATGACTACATCAAGCTTGTGACACTACAAACTTGTTGGATGCTGTTGGATTTATTATGGATAAATGAATAAACAATATCCCCATTTTAAATAGAATTGTGTCTAGGTAAACTTATACTCTGTATGTTTGATTAACAATATGAGTTCATAAGAAGAAATTGTGTGACAGGACAAGGAGGAATAGAATGTTAATGAACACCATTTCCAACTGGGCAGGAACAAATGGGTTGTGGACTGTGTAAACACATAAGGTCGTTAGCCTATGGTTGACCCAACCTGAAACTTAGCTCTGGGGTTTTAGATAAGGCAGTGAGTGCATTCCTAGGGTTTCTGTTAATTAAACCTGTCAGTTCAGTGGTGATCGATAATGTTGAGGGGTCAAAAGTTATCTGGGAGTGTGTTAGTAAGTTAGAATGAACTCTTCACCTTACTTTGTCCTGTCGAGAGGGGGGGGGGGGTTCGTTTAAGACAGTGAAATGACGTCATGATCTGTATTTAAATTGAGGCATGTGTTTTGAGTGGTAGCGCGCTCCGAGAATAAATTCTATTACCTATTATTTAAAGACTGGTCTGCGTCTATTTTATGCAAACAAGGAATCAATATAAATTCTCATAAAATAGATGAAGGGCTTTCAATTGATGAAAGCACATTGGCATAATTAAATTATACTAACAGATGCATATACAGTTTGTTCTGTTTGTGTTTCGGATTATGTTTTGTCCAATAAGAACTGAATGGTGAATAATGTATTCTGTCATTTTGGAGTCACTTTTATTGTAAAAAAATATATATATGTTTCTGCACACTACATCATCAATACGGATGCTACCATGGTAAGGAATAATCATGAATGAATTGTGAATAATGACGAATGAGAAAGTTAGAGGACACAAATATCATACCCCCCCAAAAGTATGATTGTCATCCGTGAGAGATTAGCATTTCTTAAGGGGTAATGTATGATCTTTAGTCATGATTTTGGGGGTATGATCATCATTTTCACGATTCATTCATTATTATCCGTAGTCATGGTGTCATCCACATTCATGTAGAAGTGTTCAAAAACATCTATCTTATTTACAATAAAAGTGACTTCAAAATTACACAATACATTATTCACCATTCAGTTCATATTGGGCAAAATATAATCTAAAACACGACTGAACAAGGGTGTTTGTTATCAAACCTATAATTTGTGTCCTGGGATTAGTTTAAAACTAATATATGGTTTGTGAAATTATTGAAAATGCGGACAAATCCGGCACAGAATGAAAAAAGGTATCTCCAGTCATTTGGGCCATATGTTTTGAATGGGCTATAGACAAGCCGTTTCTATTGTTGTAAAGCTGCAAGCATGCCTGTCGCGAAGCTGTGCCTTTTCCTCTCTGGCACTCAGAGGCTGAGTAAATCAGTAGGGCTGAAGGATGTGATAGTAGCATATGATAAATAAATAAACACTGAGGGGACTGACTACTGTATGGATGGCCAGTCAATCTGTTGCTTTACTAATGATGTAACTTGTTGAATATCATACTCCTTCCCTACACCATAGTCTCTTCAGCATTAAAACGGGTCACTTTTGACCAGGTAATATCAGTTGAAATCAACTGTGTGTGTCATTGTAAAGGGTCAGTAGTACCTTGATGGTGTTGCTGCTGCGTTCCTCATACTTGCACTCACACAGCAGACAGTAGGCCTCCACATCATGGCCTGGCACTGGCATGGGCTCCACTACATGGAGGCAGTTACTGAGCACAGACAAAGGTACACACATTATAAATAACTAGTCTCTTATTATTAGTCTACTGCCTCTATGTTAGTCCAAGATGTAAGCCTGACACTTTTATTCATTCTTTCCAGAACTACGAAGACATCGATCAGCAAATTGTGTGCGTGGGGGATCCTTAAATCCACAGCTTCATGACAGAACTAGTTAAATGTACTGTGGAAGACAACAGGAGTGAACAAAGATGAGTGACTGAGTTCGACCAGATTGTGAGTTCTGCATGATGTGCATTGGGCCTATGTGATAGAACATTTCTCACCAATCTTTCTGGGAGACATTCCTGCTGTAGATGTGTCCAGTGATGTTCCTGTAAGGTGGACAGATACACTTGCAGCGCACGTCTTCAAAACTCTGTGAACATAGAGAATAACATTATCATCATGGGGGTCTTCAACACAGTGATTTGTTAGCCTGTACTCTCAGAAAAAATTTAATTATGATAACTAGAACCTAAAAGGTTTCTTCGGCTGTCCCCATAGGAGAACCCTTTCAAGAACTCTTATTGGTTCCACGTAAAAAAAATATTTTTGGGTTCCATGTAGAACCTTTTCCACAGAGGGTTCTACCTGAAACCAAAAAGGGTTATCCTATAGATGGGTTAGCTAACAAAGTCCCGAAAACGATGTGCTGCAATCAGGCAGAAGTCTGTGTGTTGCTGTGATTCTGGATGGTCAGATTACTAGCAACAATGACAAGAAGCTGCCATGTGGGAATCGTAGGTTGCTCGTTTCAACTCGTTTTATCTCGTTCTTGATACCAAGTCTTGTTTTGAGGTCTATGGCAAAAATCCCCTACATAGTTAACCAACAACTGTAACAATGTATTTGAGAGACAACAAGCGCACATTGTGTGTAAACTTATTTATGTTTTCAATAAACATTCGCAATATAGTCAAAATATATATAATAAATATATTTAACATGTTGCCAACAATCTATGCCAACCCTGTCTGTTCTGCCACATAGTTGCTGAACAACCAACCCGTCTATGGGGATGAAGAACCCTTTTTTTATAAGAGTGTGGTCCTAGATCTGTTTGTGCTGTCTTATCAACTGACAATGACCGCAGACAGCACAAACAGATCTGGGACCAGGCTAATGATTTGTGTGAGCATCATCAGACATTTACACTGTACACCAGTGAGTATGGCCCCGTCAATGAACATACCTTGCTTGCATGTGCAAACGAGAACACCTCACAGAGCAGCACAAGCAGCAAGCCAAATAGGAGAGACCTGGAACTCTGTTCTCTCCTGGATGACATACTGACAGACAGGAAGACAGGTAGCAATCTCCTCAATCTGGACTGGAGGAGGAAGACCACTGACCGAGCTGTATCTGGGAGGGAGGGGAGAGGTGGTCGGTCACACGCACACTCTTTATGGTAAGTTTTCCCACAGGTTTGCTTTTGCTACATTTTTAAATAAACAAATATATTTACAACTGCTGTCAACAGTAACGTTGATTCTTGAGATTAGTCGTACCCCATCAGAACCCCAAATCTAAGCATGTTTTACCCAAATGTTTGTAAACAGGAGTAAATGTAAACACTATTTGGCCTAAGTTTCATATATGGGATGGTCAGTCTTTGCATTCATAGCTATATCTCTGATTTTTAGAGTGGTTACATCTCTCAGGTTTGTTATTGTTTTAACTGATGATTGCTGCTTTAACGTTAATAGCTGGCTAACAGTAGCTAGCATGCTGTCGATAAAGGCCTTTATTAGAGGCTAAGTCGAAGACATTCGTGTCATTAATTAATATGTGTATGTGGCAAAAGTAACATTACAAATTCCACACCAGCGTAATATGCATTAGCTTGCAAATACCTGTTAAAATGTGTTTTTATTTACTACGCACATACCACAGGACTTCCGCTTTTCCTTGTTCTTCTTCAGTGGAGTGTAATGGCGGTTGGTTGCAAACTGTGAGTGCCTTATCGCCACCTTCTGGGCTGGAATAGAAAGACCAGAGCTATAGGTTTTCCTCTGGAAAGGACGGGTGTATTTAGGATTCCTGGCAATGCACAAATTATTTACATATTTGAATGCAATTTAATGCTTGCTGGGGAAAAAGCCTCAGTCCAGCATGTGAAATATTGGCTAAAATGTCTGTTTACGATGTGTAGCCTGATGTATCATTTAACATTTGAGTCATTAAGCAGACACTCTTATCCAGAGTGACTTACAGGAGCAATTAGGGTTAAGTGCCTTGCTCAAAGGCACATCGACAGATTTTTCACCTTGTTGGCTCGGGGATTCAAACCAGTGACCCTTCGGTTACTGGCTCAACGCTCTAACCACTAGGCTGCCTGCCGCCCTCGAATCCTCTCTTTAGCTGTAACGTAAACCCTGCTTCTTCTTCTTGACCCGATCAATATCTCTATTTCCTGGTAATCCTATCATATATATTCTTTCAGCCTAGACTCTAGGCTACCTTTTAATACGTCATACAAATCAATAACGCACGGATGCAGCTGAAAACACTTGAGGTCCTAGTCATCATGGGGAGAAATGGCAGAGGGAGACACTGATACTTCTTTAATGAGCTTTAACATCAGTGTAAACACTTCTCTGTATTGTCTGGTTGTCTTCCTCTTTCCCCCCACCTGTATCTGTATTTCAGACTGGTCTCATAGACTAGACGGAACATAGTTAAAGTAAGTCCAGGACAGTGAAATTAGTATGATATGTTTTGTTTGGTATAGTTATATAAGGCAGAAGGTCAACTCTACTGGAGGGATGCTCAGGCGCCGCTCCAGGATGTCCCATAAGTGTTCAATTGGGTTGAGATCTGGTGACTGACACACACACACACCTACAAGACAAGCTAAATGACTTTTATGCTCGCTTCGAGGCAAGAAACACTGAAGGATGCACGAGAGCACCAGCTGTTATAGATGACACCAGCTGTTCTAGATAACGTGACTGAGTCTGTAATACCTACATGTTTTAAGCAGACCACCATAGTCCCTGTGCCCAAGGAAGCGAAGGTAATCTGCCTAAATGATTACCGCCCCATGTCACTCATATCAGTAGCTTTGAAAGGCTGGTCATGGCTCACATCAACAGCATCCTCCCGGACACCCTAGACCCAATCCAATTCGCATACCGCCCCAACAGATCCACAGATGACGCAATCTCAATCGCACTCCACACTGCCCTTTCTCACCTGGACAAAAGGAACACCTATGTGAGAATGCTGTTCAATGACAACAGCTCAGCGTTCAACACCATAGTGCCCACAAAGCTCATCGCTAAGCTAAGGACTCTGGGACAAAGCACCTCCCTCTGCAAATGGATCCTGGACTTCCTGATGGGCCTCCCCCAGGTGGTAAGAGTAGGCAACAACATGTCTGCCACGCTGATCCTCAACACTGGGGCCCCTCCTGTATTCCCTGTTCACCGACGACTGTGTGGCCAAACACGACTCGAACATCATTATTAAGTTTGCTGACGACACAACAGTGGTAGGCCTGATCACCGACAACAATGAGACGACCTATAGGGAGGAGGTCAGAGAATTGGCAGTGTGGTGCCAGGACAACAACCTCTCCCTCAATGTGAGCAAGACAATGGAGCTGATCGAGGACTACAGGAATAAGGGTGACGAACAGGCCCCCATTAACATCGACAGGGCTGTAGTGGAGCGGGTCGAGAGTTTCAAGTTCCTTGATGTCCACATCACTAACTAACTATCATGGTCCAAACATACCAAGACAGTCGTGAAGAGGGCATGACAAAACCTTTACCTCCTCAGGAGACTGAAAATATTTGGTATGGGTCCCCAGATCCTCAAAAGGTTCTACAGCTGCACCATCGAGAGCATCCTGACCAGTTGTATCACCGCCTGGTATGGCAACTGCTCAGCATCTGACCGTAAGGCACAACAGAGGGTAGTGCGAACAGCCCAGTACATCACCAAGCTTCCTGCCATCCAGGACCTATTTCAGAGGAAGGCCCATAAAATTGTCAGAGACTCCAGTCACCCAAGTTATAGACTGTTTTCTCTGCTACCACATGGCAAGCGGTACCAGAGTGCCAAGTCTAGGACCAAAAGGCTCCTCAACAGCTTCTACCCCAAAGCCATAAGACTGCTGAACAGTTCATAAAATCGCCACTGGACAATTTACATTGACCCCCTCCCTTTTGTACACTGCTGCTACTCGCTGTTTGTTTGTTACCTATGCATAGTCATTTCGCCCCCACCTACATGTACAGATGACCTCAACTAGCCTGTACCCCTGCACACTGACTCGGTACCGGTGCCCCCTGTATATAGCCCTGTTATGTTATTCTTATTGTGTTACTTTTTATTATAATTTTTTATTTTAGTCTACTTGGCAAATATTTTCTTCTTCTTGAACTGCACTGTTGGTTAGGGGCTTGTAAGTAAGCATTTCACGGTAAAGTCTACACTGTTGGTTAAGGGCGTGTAAAGTAAGCATTTCACGGTAAAGTCTACACTGTTGGTTAGGGGCTTGTAAGTAAGCATTTCACGGTAAAGTCTACACTTGCTGTATTCGGCACGTGACAAATAAATAAAGTTTGATTTAACACACACACACACACACACACACACACACACACACACACACACACACACACACACACACACACACACACACACACACACACACACACACACACACACACACCTTTGAAACCCCCTATGCTACTTTGAGACCCCTCTTTCAAAGTCACTGAGATCTCTTCTTCTAGCCATGGTAGCCCAAATAATGGACAACTGGGTATTTTATACATGACTCTAAGCATGATGGGATGTTAATTGCTTAATTAACTCTGGAACCGCAGCTGTGTGGAAGCATCTGCTTTCAATATACGTTGTATCCCTAATTTATTCAAGTGTTTCCTTTATTTTGGCGGTCAACAATATTAGGAGAGGACTTCAGGAAATAGCAGAGGGAGCACCCCCCTATCCATATTGATGGGACCAAAGAGGAGAAGGTGGAAAGCTTCAAGTTCCTCGGCGTACACATCACTGACAAACTGAAATAGTCCACCCACACAGACAGTGTGGTGAAGAAGGCGCAACAGCGCCTCTTCAACCTCAGGAGGCTAAAGAAATTTGGCCTAACACCTAAAACCCTCACAAACTTTTACAGATGCACAATTGTAAGCATCCTGTCGAGCTTTATCACCGCCTGGTATGGCAACTGCACCACCCACAACCGCAAAGCTCTCCAGAGGGTGGTGCAGTCTGCTCAATGCATTACCGGGGGCAAACTTCCTGCCCTCCTGGACACCTACAGCACCCAATGCCACAGGAAGGCCAAAAAGATCATCAAGGACATCAACCACCTGAGCCACTGCCTGTTCACACCGCTATCATCCAGAAGGTGAGGTCAGTACAGGTGCATCAAAGTTGGGACCAAGAGACTGAAAAACAGCTTCTATCTCAAGGCCGTCAGACTGCTAAACAGCCATCACTAGCACATCAGAGGCTGCTGCCTGTAGACATAGATTAGGAATCACTGGCCACTTTTAGAAATGGATCCCTAGCCACTTTAATAATGATCTGTATCTGGCATTACTCATCTCATATGTATAAACTGGCCTCCACACTATTCTACGGTATCTTAGTCACTTTAAAATTGTGTTTACATATTGCATTACCCATTTCATTTGTATATACTGTATTGTATTCTATAATACACCACTGACTGTTAAACAGTCATCTCCAGCACATCTGAGGCTGCTGCCTATAGACACTTTAAGGAAATGAAACACTAGCCACTTTGTCTCCGTATCTCGCATTACTCATCTCATATGTGTAAACTGTACTCTATACTATTCTACGGTATCTTAGTCACTTTAATTGTTTGTAAATATTGCATCACCCATCTGATATGTGGTGTATATACTGTACTCTATACTATTCTACGGTATCTTAGTCACTTTAATTGTTTGTAAATATTGCATCACCCATCTGATATGTGGTGTATATACTGTACTCTATACTATGCCACTGTATCTTAGTCACTTTAATTGTTTGTAAATATTGCATCACCCATCTGATATGTGGTGTATATACTGTACTCTATACTATGCCACTGTATCTTAGTCACTTTAATTGTTTGTAAATATTGCATCACCCATCTGATATGTAGTGTATATACTGTACTCTATACTATGCCACTGTATCTTAGGCCAACGCTCTGACATACACTACCGTTCAAAGGTTTGGCGTCACCTGGAAATGTCCTGTTTTTTTTAAAGAAAAGCACATTTTTGGTCCATTTAAAATAACATCAAATTGATCAGAAATACAGTGTAGACATTGTTAATGTTGTACATGGCTATTGTAGCTGGAAACGGCAGTTTTTTATGGAATATCTACATAGGTGTACAGAGACACATTATCAGCAACCATCCCTCCTGTTTTCCAATGGCACGCTGTGTTAGCTAATCCAAGTTTATAATTTTAAAAGGCTAATTGATCATTAGAAAACCATTTTGCAATTATGTTAGCAGAGCTGAAAACTGTTGTTTTGATTAAAGAAGCAATAAAACTGGCCTTCTTTAAACTAGTTGAGTATCTGGAGCATCAGCATTTGTGGGTTCGATTACAGGCTCAAAATGGCCAGAAACAAAGACCTTTCTTCTGAAACTCGTTAGTCTATTCTTGGTCTGAGAAATGAAGGCTCTTCCATGTGAGAAATTGCTAAGAAACTGAAGATCTCGTACAACGCTGTGTACTACTCCCTTCACAGAATAGCGCAAACTGGCTCCAACCAAAATAGAAAGAGGAGTGGAAGGCCCCGGTGCACAACTGGGCAAGAGGACAAGTACATTAGAGTATCTAGTTTGAGAAACAGATGCCTCACAAGTCCTCAACTGGCAGCTTCATTAAATAGTACCTGCATTAAAGAGGACTGGCAAAAGTGCTCTTCACTGACGAGTCATGGTTTTGTCTCACCAGCGGTGATGGTTGGATTCGCATTTATTGTTGAAGGAATGAGCATTACACTGAGGCCTGTACTCTGGAGCGGGATCGATTTGGAGGTGGAGGGTCCGTCATGGCCTGAGGCGGTGTGTCACAACATCATCGGACTGAGCTTGTTGTATTTGCAGGCAATCTCAACGCTGTGCGTTACAGGGAAGACATCCTCCTCCATCAAGTGGTACCCTTCCTGAAGGCTCATCCTGACATGACAATGCCACCAGCCATACTGCTCGTTCTGTGCGTGATTTCCTGCAAGACAGGAATGTCAGTGTTCTGCCATGGACTGCGAAGAGCCCGGATCTCAATCCCATTGAGCACGTCTGGGACCTGTTGGATCGGAGGGTGAGGGCTAGGGCCATTCCCCCCAGAAATGTCTGGGAACTTGCAGGTGCCTTTGTGGAAGAGTGGGGTAACATCTCACAGCAAGAACTGGCAAATCTGGTGCAGTCCATGAGGAGGAGATGCACTGCAGTACTTAATGCAGCTGGTGGCCACACCAAATACTGACTGTTACTTTTGATTTTGACCCCCCCCCCCCCTTTGTTCAGGGACACATTATTCAATTTCTGTTAGTCACATGTCTGTGAAACTTGTTCTGTTTTTATCTCAGTTGTTGAATTTGTTATGTTCATACAAATATTTACACATGTTAAGTTCGCTGAAAATAAATGCAGTTGACAGTGAGAGGACGTTTCTTTTTTTGATGAGTTTATTAGAATTTTAGCAACCAGGAAATGGCTGAGTGATTTCTGCATATTGTACCTTTTTTAAGAAGCTGATAAAAAGAAAAACAGAGAAATGTTAAGAGGAAACAGTTAATCTGGTTTAGACTAGTTCTAGTGTTGTTCAGTCCGAGAACTGTTTGTGTTCTTCTGCCTCATATAAGTGGACAGCTGTCAATCACACACCTGAGTCCCGGGAGAGAAGGAGGAGGAGGAGGGGGAGAAAGGAGGAGAGGAGCTGTGGTGAGTCTGGTGCTGAGGGGAGAGGAGAAGAGGATGAGGAGAGGAGAAGAGAGTGTATCTGAAATGGATGCAGTGTAGAAGAGATAGAGCCTCTAAGGGACAGAGATGCTCTTTGAGGGAACTGAGAGGAGACTGACTGCTGAAGCAGAGCAGGAGATTCAGCCAGACAGAACACGCAGCCCTAGCAGCTACCATGACACATGATGGACACACACAGGCATGCAGGACACACACACACACACACACACACACACCTAAATGAATAGGCAGCATTGCAGCAGGGCCTTGTGTGGCATTCCAGTGAGGCTAATATGACACAGCAGGATTCATTACACGACACACACACACACACACACCACCTCAGTGGACCCTTGTCCCTCCACTGTTTTCCTTAAGCAGTGTAGGTGTTTAGGGGGGAAACAGAGACAATTTTAACGTGCAAATGTCAGTCAGTCAGCTCCCAGCATTCACAGTCTAGCCTTCTCCAGAGGATGGAGGGGGGGGGGGGGGAGAGAGACACTGTCTGAATAACACAGCAGCTCAGTGCCACTGTGTTCTGGGGTCACAGGCTTCTAAAGTGATGAGAGAAAACGATCCCTAACAAACACACACAGACAGAAACACATGCGCCGGCACGCACACACACACACAAGCATACACACATATACATGTACACACACACACACATATGCATGCATTTCCCTCATTACTACTTATTTACTGTTCCCCATTGTCGGAAGACAAACCCTTTTTTTTTCTTAAAAAAAAAAAAATTCTCTCTCTCTCTCCTCCCCCCCTCCCATCCACACTGTATAAACAGCATCATGACAATAAAAACACAAGAAAACAATTTCATGCATGTCCCCCAAATTCCTGCTAATCTCTGTAGACTGGTACAAAGTGTCCAAAATATCCCTGTTCAGGGAGGAGGGGAGATAAATATCAGACATGAAGAGGAAGAGGACAGAGGGAAGAACTGATCCCTATCTCCATCCATCGGTCCGTCTGTACAGACACACTCTACCTTTTTATCAGATAAATATCACACATGGAGAGGAAGAAGACAGAGGGAAGAACTGATCCCTATCTCCATCCATCGGTCCGTCTGTACAGACACTCTCTACCTTTTTATCAGATAAATATCACACATGGAGAGGAAGAAGACAGAGGGAAGAACTGATCCCTATCTCCATCCATCGGTCCGTCTGTACAGACACTCTCTACCTTTTTATCAGATAAATATCACACATGGAGAGGAAGAGGACAGAGGGAAGAACTGATCCCTATCTCCATCCATCGGTCTGTCTGTACAGACACTCTCTACCTTTTTATCAGAGTCAAAGGAAGACACCGTACATCATCCTAACATGGGGCTCATCGCTCCTCTACTCCTCCTCAGGTTTGACAGGCAGGGACATGACAAGGATACATAGTGTGGCCCAACAAACACAATCAACACATTTAAAGACATTAACATGACATATACATTACCAGTCAAATAATTGGACATGTCTCAAAAAGACACAGCGGTTGGAACCAAAAGTCTCTAATTTGGACTCATCAGACCAAAGGACAGATTTCCATGGATCTAATGTAAATTGCTCGTGATTCTTGGACCAAGCAAGTCTCTTATTTTTACGAGTGTCCTTTAGTAGTGGTTTCTTTGCAGCAATTCAACCATGAAGGCCTGATTCATGTACTGTAGTCTCCTCTGAACAGTTGATGTTGAGATGTGTCTGTTACTTGAAGTCTGTGAAGCATTTACTTGGGCTGCAATCTGAGGTGCAGTTAACTCTAATGAACTTATCCTCTGCAGCAGAGGAAACTCTGGGTCTTCCTTTCCTGTGGCAGTCATCATGAGAGCCAGTTTCATCATATTGTTTGGTTTTTGCGACTGTACTTGAAGAAAGTACTTGAAATGTTCCGGATTTACTGACCTTCATGCTTATTTGAGCTGTTCTTGCAATAATATGGACTTGGTATTTTACCAAATAGGGCTATCTTCTGTATACCAACCCTACCTTGTCACAACACAACTGATTGGCTCAAATGCATTCCACAAATGAACTTTTAACAAGGCAAACCTGTTAATTGAAATGAATTACCAGGTGACTACCTAATGAGAGAATGCCAAGAGTCTACAAAGCTGTCATCAAGGCAAAGGGTGGCTAATTTGAAGAATTTTAAATATAAATATTTTTTATTTGTTTAACACTTTTTTGGTTACTACATGATTCCATATGTATTATTTCATAGTTTTGATGTCTTCATTATTATTCTACAATGAAGAAAATAGTAAAAGTAAAGAAAAACCCTGGAATGCGTAGGTGTGTCCAAACTTTGGACTGGTACTGTATATAACAATTCTTTATGTTATTAGCATTTATGACCCATACTGTATTCTTCTGTGTTTTGAACACATGATCATTTAGTTGTTAATTAATTTATAAGTTAGTTGGTTTAATACCATCCATCCACTTTGTCTTCCTCATAAGATTCCTATTTACAAATATAAATAGAACCTCAGGAGGCTGAAGAAATTTGGCTTGTCACTGAAAACACTCTTTTACAGATGCACAATTGAGAGCATCTTGTTGGGCTGTATCACCGCCTGGTACGGCAACTGCTCCGCCCACAACCGTAAGGCTCTCCTGAGGGTAGTGAGGTCTGCACAACGCATCACCGGGGGCAAACTACCTGCCCTCCAGGACATCAACACCACCCGATGTTACAGGAAGGTCATAAAGATCATCAAGGACAACAACCATCAGAGCCACTGCCTGTTCACCCCGCTATCATCCAGAAGGCGAGGTCAGTACAGGTGCATCAAAGCTGGGACCGAGAGACTGAAAAACAGCCTCTATCTCAAGGCCATCAGACTGTTAAACAGCCATCACTAACATTGAGTGGCTGCTGCCAACATACTGACTCATCTCTAGCCACTTTAATCATAAAAAAATGGATGTAATAAATGTATCACTAGTCACTTTAAACAATGCCACTTTATATAATGTTTACATACCCTACATTACTCATCTCATATGTATATACTGTACTCTATACCATCTACTGCATCTTGCCTAAGCTGCACGGCCATCACTCATCCATATATTTATATGTACATATTCTTATTCATTCCTTTACACTTGTGTGCATAAGGTAGTTGTTGTGAAATTGTTAGATTACTTGTTAGATGTTACTGCATGGTCTGAACTAGAAGCACAAGCTTTTCACTACACTCGCATTAACATCTGCAAACCATGTGTATGTGACCAAAAACATTTGATTTGATTTTACTTTACAGCCTGAATTTTATATTGAATAACTTGAGATGTCGTGCCACTGATCAACACACAGTGCCCCATAATGTCAAAATTAAATTTTGTTTGTAGAATTTTTTTGTTAATGAATAATACACTTAAAGCTTAAATGTTTTGAGTCAATAAGTATTCAATCCCTTTTGTATGGCAAGCCTCAATAAATTCAGGAGTAAACATGTGCTTAACAAATTGCATAATAAGTTGCATGGACTCATTACGTGTTCAATGACAGTGGTTAGTTAACATGATTTTTGGATAACTCTACCTCATCTCTGTACCCTACACATGCAGTTATCTGTAACATCCCTCAATCGAGTAGTGAATTTCAAGCACAGTCAACGACAAGGACCAGGGAGGTTTTTCAATGCCTCGCAAAGAAGGGCACCGATTGGTAGATGTGTAATAATAAAAAACATATATGAATATCCCTTTGATCATGATGAAGTTATTTGGCTTTGGATGGTGTATCAATACACCTAGTCACTACAAATATACAGGTCTCCTTCCTAACTCAGTTGCCTGAGAGGAAGGAAACTGCTCAGGGATTTCACCATGAGGCCAATGGTGATTTTAAAACAGTTACAGAGTTTAATGGTTGTGATATGAGAAAAATGAGGATGGATCAACAACATTGTAGTTACTCCACAATACTAACCTAAGGACTCGTTTAAAAAAAAAATACAGCTATAAGCAAAGGCAAAATCCTACAGAAAAACCTGGTTCGGTCTGCTTTCCACCAGACACTGGGAAATGAATTCACAATAACAATAACCTAAAACACAAAGTCTATCCTGGAGTTGCTTACCAAGAAGACTTCCTGAGTAGCCTAGTTACAGTTTTGACTTAAAACAGCCTGAATATCTATGGCAAGACATGAAAATGGCTGTCTAGCAATGATCAACAATTAACTTGACAGAGCTTGAAGATTTTTTAAAGAATACTGGTAAAATATTGTAGAATCCAGGTGTGCAAAGCTCTTAGAGACTTACCCAAAATGACTCAGAGCTGTAATCGCCACCAAAGGTGATTCTACAAAGTATTGACTCAGGGGTGTGAATACTTATGTAAATGAGATATTTCTATATATTTGCAAATATTTCTAAAAACACATTTTGATTTTGTCATTATGGGGTATTGTGTGTAGATGGGTGAGAATATATATATTTTTAAATCCATTATGAATTCAGGTTTTAATACAACAAAATATGTAATAAGTCAAGGGGCATGAATACTTTTGGAAAGCACTGTAGATATAAACATGTCAGATATTTTCCGAAAGAAGGATAATCTTCCTGCGTCTCAAATATCTGTAACTTAAATGGAATTTAAGAAGAGGACAAAGGTGAATTGAGTATTGCAAATGCAATGGAACGTCCCCATGCAGATGTCAATACAGTTAATGTGGCCTCCGAAATGCAGGATCACCACCCGGTGATGCCGTGTTAGAAACATACACTGTGTCCTGTTATATTCCATCGTCTTTTATCCATCCACCATGTAGTGGTGATTCTCAACCCAAGATCTTTAGTACGTATTTAAGGGGTTCCGTGAAAAAAGGAAGTCAAAATGCACAGCTGTTCTTATACAGTAGACCCAACACAACTCCTGTGGAATGAACCAATCAGAGACAAAACCAACGCACCATATAGCAAATCTGGTACCGACAGACAGTAGTTTGACCTATCACTGTGGTGGTACCAAGGGCATCAGGAAGGAGAGAGGAGGACATGAGGGATCTCTGTGCGATTATTTAGTGACTTATGGTAGGTGCCTGTCAGGGATTTAACGATAAATGGTAGCAGCCAAGAATTACACTTTTCACTTTTATTTTTTATCTATCTCACCCTCCCTGGTTTCCCCTCCCTGCCTCTTTTCGCCCCCCCTCCACCCCCATCATCCTCTCTCTGTCCTATTCCCTCCCCCAGAACCTCTCTCTGTCTTTGTTGTCTCCCTTCTCCCTTGACAGCAATAACTTCCAAGTTGCAATGAATTTTGTAGCGATATGTCCTCAGTTGTCGTAATGTGTATAACAGACTGATTTAAAACATGCTGTGGTGGTGTTACAGGACACATCTACAACGTATTTTACCCTGTTGCCAGGACAAATGTCTA